>NC_142937.1:83691396-83738896 GCF_046866305.1 Octopus bimaculoides | reverse complement strand
CCTGTCAACATAATTTTGCAGTTGATTTTCTTCTTTCTTAAGATATGCTTAAGTCATATTTTAGTAAAAAAAAAAAAAACAAAACGAAAACTTACATTATTTATGAATATGTTTTCGTGTCGTAAATGTGTGATAGAGTTAATTGCCTGACATTTCCTGATCAAAAGTAGCTTTGTGGACGTTAATACTTTTGGTTTGATAGGAAAAACAAATTTCGCAAATAGCATCGAGGTATAGCTCAAATACATTACTAAAGCCAATGAAATTCCATATCGTAAAACTATTGTGTTGTACCAATTTGCCAAAAAGCAAAAGATAAAAGGAAAAAATAACAGACGCAATATGGTCAGTGACGCAACTCAGTTGTATAAATTTCTGTTATTTCGCGACATTGACACAACTGTCATTTGAGAAGATTAGAATTTATTAAGTTCGAATATGGTATGAACAGAATTTGCAGAAAATTCCTGAAATCAGGTCGACTTGGCCTTTCATCCTTCCGGGATCGATAAATTAAATACCGGTGAAACATTGGGATCGATGTAATCGACTAGTCCTCTCCCACAAAATTCCAGGCCTTGTGCCTGTAGTAGAAATGATTATTATTATTACGGCGGAATTTGAACTCAGAACGTAAAGACAGACAAAATACCGATAACCGTTTCAACAGGCTTGCTAACGTTTCTGCCATCTCGCGCCTTATAACCTTAGCTTATTATTAATCGTGAATTGGCCGCATCATTAGCGGCATTCTGAGATGAAATTACACCGAGTTTGACTTTACCTTTTATTCATCCAGGATCGATAAAATAAATAACAGTAGAAGAGCAGATTCGATGCCATTGACAACTCCCACCAATAAATCATTTTTCCTTAGTGCTGTATACTATGTATATTTCCCTTCTTTTAATGAATACCGTGTATAGTTTCTTTCTTTCTTCTTTTTTTCTTATCATTCCATTATATGTAAACCCCTACACTTTATGTCTGTCTTTGTATTGCACCCCAACCTTATCGTTTGCCCTGATGCCAAATAAAAGAAATTATTGTTATTATTATTATTATTATTATTATTATTATTATTATTATTATTATTATTATAGTTTGTCCAAGTGTGAGGTGGATGTCAGCACCTGGGGAGAGAGGGCTGAAGACAGAAGAACATGGAGGACTGTGGTGAAGGAAGGAACTGCTTCGAAGCGTTAGCGGCGAAAGGAAAACAACAGAAATACAGAGCGCCGAGCCACCCTTTCGGTATGCAAGTACTGTGACAGAAGCTGCGCTTCAATCATAGGAAGAATCAGCCATGAACGAAGCTGCAAGAACAGGATCCCCTGATATGTACGATTAAGTGACCTCTAAGCTAAATTGACCGTCTGCATAGACGAAAAGGGCCAATTATTATTATTATTATTATTATTATTATTATTATTATTATTATTATTATTATTACTTATTATTATTAGTAGTAGTAGTATTTATTATTAAGGCGGTGAGCTGGCAGAATCGTTAGGACGCCGGGCAGAATGTTTAGCAATATTCTGTCCGTTCTAATGTTCTGAGCTCAAATCTCGCAGAGGTCGACATTACCTTTAATCTTTTCGAGGTCGATGAAATAAGTACCAGTTACGCATTAGGGACGATGTTAACGACTGGTCCCCATCCGCCAAAATTTCAGTCTTTGTGCTTATAGTAGAAAGGATTATTATTGTTAATATTTGTAAACGAAACTATTATTATTGCCACTTATATCATCGTTATTAAGGTAGCGAACTGGCAGAATTTTTAGGGCACCGGAAAAATTACTTTGCAGAATTTTTTCTGTCTCCATATGTTCTGAGTTCAAATTCCGTCCAGGCCGAATTTGCCTCTCATCGTTTCGTCGGTCGATAAAATAATCCGCAGTAAAGTAATAGGGTCAATGTAATCGACTTGCCCCTCCCATCAAAGTTGCTGGTATTTCGCCAAAATTAGAAAGAATTATTATTATTATCATTATTAAGAAAACCATCACGCTATTTGATTCCTGTCAGCTATAAATATGATATTACGCTTATATAAGAAATTTTTGTTGTATGAGTATTGAGAAAGTTATGAATACAGCAGACAACGTTAGCATATTTATAACACATGTAAAGTCTGAATGTTGCAACAAAGGACATATTTGCAATCAGTTGGAGACAAATCACCAAATAATAACATAGTTTCTCTTTATTTCCATGTAACAAATAAGAGCATCTTCTGGCAACAGAGATTGAACATTTTGGTTATTTGACAATTTTTGCCATTTTGGATATTGAAGAATGAATTAAATGAAAATAGACTGTATCGAAAATGAAAAATCACATTTCTTCTACAATTGAACGTTGAAGTTAAAGAATGAAAGGAACTTAACAAATATGCAAGCAGTGTTGTTTGATTGATAGCGCCTAGGCAATAAAGAGCGTGGATAGTGTTAAAGTGTATTGTACTGGATAGGCAGTTTGACAGATTGCTATGTCAAATATTGGCTGTGAAAGGTACAATAGCGCAAGCAAGATGCCAGAAACAAATGATACACATATACATATACATACATACAAACATATATATATGTATGTAAGTTTGCATGCATGTCTGTATATATGTATATATATATATATATACATATATATTTGTATGTATGTATGTGTATGCATACATATATCACTTCTCATGCTGGAGAGCTGCAGCTGTGATTAATCGTTTTAGAATCCATAAGATCTCCCTGGTCACAGAGTCGATATTAACATTCAGAACTCAGGAACGTCATGAAATAATATAATGAGAATCATAAGATAGTAAAATAACAACAACAACAACAACAATAACAACAACAACAACAACAACAACAACAACAACAATGATGATAATAATAATAATAATAATAATAATAATAATAATAAACTATACATTTTCTAGCAGCAAAATCTCTTTCAGTCACAATTGACCATCTTAATGTGTAGTAGGGACAAGTGGTATGATATGAAATAAAAGAGAGAAAGGTCGCAGCCACATTTGGAATGCCTTTGAACATAGCTCTCTTTAGTCACTGCTGATCTGAGGCTAACATAAAAGACCAATTAATGTGTAACACAAGCTATATAGATGATAAGTAGCGTTGATTTTTGAATGACCCGAGTACATAGCTGGTAGTGTTTTATTCCCTAGTCACGAACACACACATACCTGAGCATAAGCGTAGTTAATCTTTGAACGGCTTAACTGAAATGGATGAAACCACTAAGTCCAGCATTCAACCGTTTCTGCTAACAAAAAACACTACTACTACTAACACCACCACTATTACTACTATTACTACTACTACTGCTGCTTCTGCTACTACTACTACTACTACTACTACTACTACTACTACTACTACTACAACAAATAATAATAATAATAACAACAACAACAACAACAACAACAACAAAAACAATAATAATAATAATAATAATAATAATAATAATAATAATAATAATAATAATAATAATAATATATAGAGTTAACTCGAATGTGGAATCTAAAAACAGAAACAATTCCTATCATAGTAGGCGCATTAGGTATGATAAAAAAATATTCAGACAAATACATAGCAAAAACACCAGGACTTACAAGTATATATAACATACAGAAAATTGCACTACTGGGTACTGCACACATTCTACGCAAAACACTTTCAATACAGTAAACAGAAGAGCACCACAGCAAACCACAGCACATACCCAAGGCACACATGTGTTGAGAGGAATTCTTTGGGGTTTGAATAATTCCCCCTTGGAAACATGGGTGTTTCGTTCACCATCCTTAAACAAACCTTAAACAAGGACTTTTTGAGCGGGTTGTGCTACTCGACGTGAAGAAAATTCTAAATGTCTCCACCTGCAAGGTCATGTGCAAGAGATCTACATGTGACTGAAAATATTGGATTCAATCGTTGTACAAAACTTCGATGGAAACTTCTGAAAGATTGCTTTGAAAACTTTTGGTTGAATACAAGATTCGTGTATTTAAAGTTAATATAAATAAACTTAACGTTAACATGAATACAAATACATATAATATAAATAAACGTATATTACTCTATGAACAATGAAGATGTTGAAAGTTTTGTTATGACAGAAGTGATGAAATAGCGAATAATTTTGATCAGTTGCCAAATTGATTACAAACCAATTATCATCTTAAAGTATGTAAGACACAATATTTCAGACAGTTACGATGGCGCATCCGATTGCTTAATATGAAAATGCATATTGTATTAGAATTTAAATGAAATCACCAACAAACATATTCACATATGGTTATATATGTTTAGCTATCTGCATATACATATATGCATGTACGAGGTGTGCTGAAAAATTCCTGGTTTTAAGAACGTCGCGAAAGGCCTGGTTGGAGGCTTAGCTTTTCGAGTCCTTTTACAGGGCTTAAAAAACTGAAGGACCGCTGCAATAAGTGTGTAAACCTGAGAGGGAAATATATTAAATACAATCATAATTAACTGATCGTTTATTATCATTTATCCAAAGCCAGGAACTTTTCAGTACCATCTCGTATATGTGTGTAGGTGTGTCCACGCACGTGTATGACAACCCCGGTGTGAGACAACCCCGGTCTTTATTTACATAATACATAATCGTTTACCCCATAATATCGGCATTGTCATATCCGGCGCTATTCATCAGGATACAGGCAGCTCTTTTTCAATATTCAGATGGCTTCTATTTGTCCATGTCAGCTAACTTTTTCTCTAATAAAACTTCAAAAAGCAGTTGACTGTTCAGTAATGCATCAAGATTTTTTTTTTCTGAGAGGAGACATGAAAACTCTAGTTCGTTTCCCGAACTCGTCATGACAAAATCAAAATCAAAATGATAAAAACAGAACGTTTCATTGTTCCTTATATGAATAGGATGCTTTTGTTTTTTGCTTTGTTTAAGAGAAAAATGTTTTTGTTTTTTGGGGGGAAGGGGAATTTGTCTACCTAGGTAGCGCACTCGGCCGGTCTTGCTCCCCGGGGTTTTTAATATCTTTAACTCTTCAGAAGTCAACCGATTACTTCAGGGTTCTTGAGGTCTCGCCTCTGATCCCAACATGGTAAATACCCTTGAGGAGATGGAAAAAAATGTGACCAGCAAGTCTTTACAGTGAATCTAACCCTGTATCCTTCAGGCTTGCAAGCCATATTTCCCCGTCTTCTAAAAGGTATTTATCCGATTTTCTAAGCTGTTTCCACAACTATCCTGCGTTCGAGAATTCCTTTATTTTCTGTAGAATACCGACGCATCAATGTTTATAACTTTGTTTACAAGATGTTGTCACATTTCAAAAGCAATTATTTAGCATTACAAAAAGGTGGTATTTGTTGGCAGGATTTTCTTAGGTTAATGGTACAGAACGGTTAGGAGAAGTTTGCTGACCAATTTCTTCTGTCTTCTAAAGGGCACTTACCCAATTTTCTAAGCTGACTTCTCAACCATCCAGCGTATGAGAATAAACATATATTTATATATAGATATTATCATTCTCATCTACGTTTCAGTCCAAAGGTTGGGGCCATGCTGGGGCACAGCATATATATATCTATCTATGCATATACGTATGTATGTTTGTATATATATATATATATATATATATATATATATATATATATATATATCTGTATATATATATATATAATTTCAACAAAAATGCTAAATATATATATATATATATATATATATATATATATATACGCACACACAGACACACACACACACACACACACACACACACACACACACACATATATATATACATTACACACGTGCACAATGATGCACGCATATAGACGTGTATACGAGGGTGCACAATTACAGGTACCCGTGCACTAGACTTCATCTATTTATTTATCTATCTATCTATCTATCTATCTGCCGGTCATTCATTACAACATCTGTCTGTGTTCGGATTAATAATAAGTACATTATTATCTCCCCTTCTTCCTAACTCTCCTGTCAAACTATTTTTTCCAACCAGTCACCATGATTTGTCGTTAAATCCACAAGTTTTCTATTCTCTACCTGTTTATTTTCTCATATTCCTTTCTGTTGAAGAGCGTAGGCTCGAAACGAAAACGACTTTCTCACTTTCTCGAACGTCAAGCTAATACACTTGCCTGTTATTCATACACCTGTCTTTATTTTCTATTTTTCTGTAAATTTCACCTATACACACACACACACACACACACACACACATGTATGTATGTATGTATGTATGTATGTATATACAACGGATTTTCTATTACGATGAACAGAGGTAGTTGAGTTTAACCCTAGGCGTTAAGAGCCACTGATGGGGATTAAAATGGTTTACGTCAAATTCCGAAATCGCGATCTGGCTATGTACGCTGGGGACTTATCTCCCTTTGTCAGTCACTTAAGACTGCGTTTTTGGTTTTGAGTTAGTCTATCTCTTACTTTTAGTAAAAGCGATGCTTGTCAGCACCCTCTGTCACTTTTGTGACCTGTATTAATTTTGTCTTTAGGTGCTAATTCCTAATAAGCCACCCTTTTTAATTTGTTGTTTACCCTTTTATTGTTTTGGAAGTCAGCACACGTTTTCAATATGTTTTTCTTAGAAGACTGACACAGATAATTGAGTTTATTCCTACGCGTTAGTAGCCGCTGATGAAGATTAAGTGATCTACATCAAAATCCGAAATCGTGATCTAGCTATGTACGTTCAAGACTTACCTCCCTTTGTCAGTCACTTAAGACAGTTACATGGATACATATAATGTATTGTTCCATGAAGGTAAGTTTATGTATGAATGAATGTATACATACTTTCATACATACATGTATATTACATATATATACATATATATACATATATATACATATATATACATATATATATATATATATATATATATATATATATATATATATATATATATATGCATAATTGTCTGCACTTTTGTGCTTGTATATATGTACTCATGAATATATACACGTTATATAGAACGCTCTGTTTTGTACGCTAAAAATATTGCCGTTTTTATAAATACGCTCTTGTTGCGTTTTGCCCAAGAGATGTTCGTTTTCAGAGTGAGAACTCAAATTGGACACATGGTTCTTCTTGCCTACAAGAATGTTCTGAGTGTTAAAGTGCTGCTGGCTCCGAGAATATACTCCCTTTTCACTTTAGTTAAATTTCCTGTCATGTTATTTTTGCTTCGAAGGATCTTCCATGATTTTTCTTCTTCATTAGTTTGGTTGTTTGCTTATATTTTACAAACAGTTATTTTCTTTTTCTGCCTAAATATATCTTTTTCTCTCTCACCACCAATGTTATCTCGTCATTTAGCGATATTTAAGACAGCTTTACACTACAAGCATGTCAAAAAATCACAAGAAGTTGTAAAATATATGGTGTTGTAGGGATATACATACACTCTCATGCTTATATACCTGCTTACATACGTACACATACACACATTCTAATATAGTAAGTTTGTCATTGAAAATGCGCGCAAGCAAACAAACCTATGCATGTGTATTATAAGCACGTATATATAAACACACACGTACATACACACACACACACACACACACACACACACACATATATATATATATATATATATATATATAATACGTGTGTGTGTATACATACATGCCTACACGCACACATACACCTGCGTGTGGGTTTAAACGTAACTAGACGGATATGCCTTTAAGGCTACACACGTAAACACGTCCGAATCTGATTTTTTGTGAAAATGTGTATATTTATGTGTCTGTGTGTGTGCGTGTGTGCGTGTACATGTGTGTGTGTATCCGTGTAAATATTTATACACATGTATGCATACATACACTCAGATTCATACATGCACACACACACACATGCTCACACACTCATACGACGCATCTCTACATAGATATTTTCTAATGCTGCTAGTTTGTGTTTAAGTATATAGTAATATATATGTTTATACCCATATATGTGTGTTTGCGTGCGTATATATATACACACACACACACACACACACACACACACACACACACACACACACATATATATATATATATATATATATATATATATATATATATATATATATATATATGTATGTATGTATTGTGGTTTTTGAGCTGTTTTAACTCTTATTTCTAGAAATAGCTGGTGCTGGTCAGTACCTACTAATTTTGCCTTTCGGTTCAAATTGCTAATAAGCCACCCATTTCGTTTATTGTTTGCACTTTTACCGCTTTGAGAATCAGCACAGTTTTTCAACGGCTTTTCTTATAAGCCTGGCAAAGTTAGTTGAGTTTAACCCTAGAATTTAAGAGTCGCTGACATGGATTAAGATTCTATGCATCAAAGTTCGAAATTGTTCGATCCGACTATGTACGCTGAAGACTTACCTCCTTTTGTTCACTCATTAAGTACAGTGCTTTGTGGCTATTGAGTTGTTTTAACTCTTGTTTCTAGCAAGAGCTGGGACTGGTCAGTACCCTCCGTCACTTTTAGTTTCAAATTGCTAAGTCACATCAACAATTTAAATATTTATATATATATACATATGAAATTAAATGGGTGACTTAGCAATTTGAAGAACTTAAGCGCGCTGCACGAAAGCGCACGACTGGTGTAGTGAAAGGGGAAAGCTTGGTCTGCAATGTTTGCAGTCGTGTATGCTTGTCAAGATCAGCGCTCATTAGCCACCAACGGAGCCGCAAATGCAAAATACAAATTAGTCCTAGAGCGCACTATGTACCTGAAGGTCAACAATGGTCTTCTTCGGTCACGAGTGGGGGGGGGCCATGATATATATATATATATATATATATATATATATATATATATATATATATATATATATATACCGGAGTAAGCACATGAAATGTGCAACAAGGTGGAAAAAAGAGTACTCAAATACCAGAGGTAGAGTAATATGCTTTATTTAAAAGCAGCAGAAATATAACAAAAAAACCGTTACTCTGAGTTTCACGTTCCCGTTCATATATATATGAATGGTTGTGTCATTTATTTTGTGTATATACAAATTGTATATATGTGTATATACATGTATGTGTGTGTGTATAAGTACTACAAAATAACATGTGTAAATATGTGTGTCCGCCATGAGTGTGCCTTGGTTTTTGTGTGGTATGTAGTAGTGACAGTAGTGGTAACACTAGTGGTAGTGGTGTCTTAGTAGAAACGTGTGTATCATGAAGGAAGTTCTCTACAGTTGACGACCAGCAAAAACGTACACAGCAGACAGCTCCGTTACGCACATAACTTATGGGAGTAGGCAAGCAGGTACAAATTGTTATCTTCGCGTCAACAGCATGCTTGATCGCAGCGCACCCTGGTGTGTTTTCTCTTCATTTTTAAGTTTCTGATTTTTATATATAATTTGTATTTATTTTTATATCTTTGGCTATCTTTTTTTCAGTTAGCATTTTTCTTCTTTTTTTTTCTTTTTGTTATTTATTCTTGCAAACTCAGTATTTTTGTCAGATCTTTGATACAGATATCTTTATCCTCAGTTTTTATCATTCGGTGATTTTTTCAGTGATGTCTTTCTTGCACAAAATGTCTACATGAGGCATATATATGTGGGTGTGCATGTGTGTGCGTATGTGTGTGTATCTATCTATCTATCTATCTATCTATCTATCTATCTATCTATCTATATATATATATATATATATATATATATATATATATATATATATATATATATATATATATATATATATATATATTATATTATATATACATATATTTATATTTATATATGTATGTATACACACACATATAGAGACACATACAGACACACGCACAGACACACAAATTTGTAGATAAATATGCATGTATTTATACATATAGGCATAATTGTATGTCTCTTTATATATATATATAAACAAATAGTAAATGAGTATATGCATATATACGTACAGGTATGTGCATACCGACATCCACCTGTATGTATAGGTGCATATCTGGGTACAGGACATTGCAAACAAACGTAGACGAGAACACACGAGCCACATAGAGAACATCTCCTTCATCAGCCACCCACGTTTTAACACCGGCGTTTCGACGAGCTATATATATATATATATATATATATATAGAGAGAGAGAGAGAGAGAGAGAGATGTATATTGGCATGAATGTGTACAGGCACACTCATACAAAAACATCTTATCCCACCCCACACATATATATTTATAAAACAGATGTAAGCATTTCGTAAGCGCCACGATAACTTAAGCAAAGCGTTTAACACATATTGAACTCTCTTCTAAGGGCTCAAGCAACTGAACTCCTGTTTAAATCACGATGGGTATAATAATAGTAAACTATACACTGTCCCTAAGATTTGGTGTGCATGACAAGTCTACGGACACGTACCGATTCACACACACACACATATATATATAGTTATGTGGCGCAGGCATGTGCCAGTTAATCTACGTGGCACCTTGGGCAAGCGTCTTCGACTAGAATTCTGGGTTGACTAAAGCCTTGTGAGTGGATAAGAAACCAGTCTTATATGTGTGCGTGTGTGTGTGTGCGTGTGTATGTGTGCGCACGCGTGAGTTTGTCTTCCATCACAGTTTTGTGAGTGACTATAATATATAACTAAAAGAAGCCCGTCGTATATGTGTATATGTGTGTGTATGCGTGTGTATGTGTGTGTGTGCGTGCACGCTCGTGTTTGTCCTCCATCACTGCGTATTACCGATATTGGTCTTTTTTTTTTTACATCCTCGTAACTTAACAGTTCGGCAGAAGATTGCGATAGAATAAGTGACAGATTTTTTTTTGTAAATGTATATCGTGACTAAACTCTTGAAAGTAGTGCCCCAGCATGACCGCAGGCCAATGACTGAAACAAGTACAACATAAGCGGTAACAGATCTGACTATACACGAGCATATATGTGTGTGTATGTGTGTATTTGTGTACTTGTTTTCCACTATGCGTGTGACTTAGTGTACATCAATACCATAGTGACAATTCTGAGCGTGCATGTGTGTGTGTGTGGTGTGTGTGTGTGTGTGTGTTTATGTGTGTGTACATGTACATACATATATGTAAACACACATACACACACGAACACACATGAATTGGTGAATATTAGCTTGTTTTTCTTTTCCCAAATATATTTGTACACGCCAGACATTTTATCTGTTTCGCTGACTCTTCGTCTCGCTATCTTTTACAATCTCCACAACCACTTGTCGTTCCACTGCCAACATCAACATATCCTTGGGTATTTAAGTACATACATGCATACATACATACATACACACATGCATACATGCATACACACATACATACATACATACATAAATACATACATACTTATATACATACATACATACTTATAGACAAACATATTCGCACGCACAAAACACAAATTTGTGTACACATGCACACACCAGAAAAAATACATTTAAGAAATACATGTAAGCATGAACTGTAATGTGTGAAGCGAGAAAAAGAAGGGAAGAACAATCATACTCCTTTGTGTATATAAGTGCAGTAATCCTGTATATACACATGCTCACATACATTTATATGAAATATATAAATATATACATATATATACACACATCATATACACCTCACACTCGCACATAAAACAAATATGTAAACGGCAATATGCATGCAATGATTTATGCACGTGTGCATGCCTGCTAGTAAGCATACTTGTATATTTTTATGCATGCACATATAAATCGTCGTACGTGTGTTTGATGTTCATATGTACATCCATAGATATTTGTCCGTAGCAGGAATCTATGAATATAAGTTACTTTCTGAGTGACATTAACAAATGCATAAATACTCATAAACATGCAGAGGTACAGTGACATAGAAAATGCGAGCTCACATCGCATACGAACACTCACAATTGCACGCATGCGTATTCACAACATCTAAATATATGCTACACTACATGGTATGGATGCACATACGCATACCATATATATGTATATGGCATCTATGTGTGTATTTCTATATGTGTTTACATTTATGTATGTATTTATATGTACGTATTCATATGTATGTATATATATCTATATGTATGTATCTATCAATCTATCTATCTATCTATCTATCTATCTATCTATCTATCTATCTATATATATATATATATATATATATATATATATATATATATATATATATATATATATATATATATATATATATAAGTATAAACTATATGTGTATATAGGTATGAACTATACACACATATATACACATACGATTGTATAAGTTATATATATATGTGTGTGTGTGTGTGTGTGTGTGTGTGTGTATGTATGTATGTATATATAATTGTGTGTAAATACAAAGATAGGGAGATAGGAAGCGAGAGATAGATAGAGATGTAGATAAATCACATATGCCACTCCAGTAGAATGGAAAAGCTGAATGGTAAAACATACTAAAGGCTGATGCTTCCAAAAGATTACATACACGTACCTGCACTGTCCCCACTTATATTTGCACATATACGCATGCATTTGCGATTCTATAAATTTCTATGAATATATGTGTTTGTGTATGTATATAAACAACTGCATCTATGTACGCAGCTCTATGTGTTTATGTGTGTGTTTGTGTGTGTGTGTGTGCATGGACAAACCAGAAACTTAAGTGACAATCGATCAGAGTCGATGTCAGACTAAAATATGCATATAGCTAGAAACTTATTGATTTATCAGCATGTGTACAGCAAAACACTTACACGTCTCTAGTGAATGTTAATTTGTATGGAAACCGTCGTGAATCGATGAAGAATCAGAGATTGGATTCCACACACAAACTCACACACCCACACAAGCACACATACATACATACATACATATATTGGCATACATGTGGACATACGTACTGTTTTGTCTCCCACATACACACGTATATATATATATATATGTGTGTGTGTGTGTGTGTGTGTGTGTGTGTGCGTACGTGTGTGTGTGTATGTGTGTGTGTATGTGTGTAGTGTCGCAATGTGCAGTCATATTTAGTCATTCGCATTAACGAATACAGTCACGGACATAACATAAATGCGCCCAGACTCATGCACATACGCATGCGCACACCTGAGGTATATCATAATGCTTAAAATGAGCTGCAACAATCTGTTTAACCGATATCAGCTAATATCTCCGACAATTCATAGATAAAGAAAAGACAGATAAATAGATAGATAGATAGATAGATAGATAGATAGATAGATAGATAGATAGATAGATAGACAGACAAGTAGACAGAGAGATATATGAATATATACAGATACATACACACACATACACACGCACCTATATATATATATATACATAGCTATGTGTGTGCAAGTATGTATGTACATACACATACATACATAAACACATACGCACACAGACACACACACATATATATGTGTGTGTGTGTGTGTGTGTGTGTGTGTGTCGATATCTATATATACAGGCACATAGACGAAAAGAGAAAGAATATGAAAATTATCGCATAGACTACAAAAAAAAAAATTAAATTTGCTTGACTATGCAAACATCAACAATGCACGTCCACTAGATGTACCCAACAAGAGAGAATCCAAAATTTGCAATATAATCCATGATATTACTTGTTAATGATACATGGGC
This sequence comes from Octopus bimaculoides, assembly GCF_046866305.1. Lineage (NCBI taxonomy): Eukaryota > Metazoa > Mollusca > Cephalopoda > Octopoda > Octopodidae > Octopus > Octopus bimaculoides. The sequence continues at coordinate 83,725,206 of NC_142937.1, read as the reverse complement.
ATGCCTTAAGGAAATTTTAAAGAAAGGTTATATAAATATACTTAAGGCGTATTTTAGAAATGTGGATATAACGTAAGAAATATATTAGAAATGTCGACTATATATTAAGCTGCATGGTAAAAATTTCTTAGACAAAAACAGGAACAGTTAAAACTCTGAAATATCAAGACATAGGTAGAGAGATTCAGAGACTATAGAATACAGGAATAAAAACTGTTTCTCTAGTAAGTAATGCACTAGAGCTTCTCCAATGCATGAAACAATTAATTTCCCGCTTCTTTATACTGCGTTCATTGAACTATATATATTTAGTCGAAAGACACCTGTTGTTATGTCCTGTTATCATTTTTATTGTATTTGTGTAACATTGTTCGTTTTTTTCCGTCCTTGTTTTTGTATACATTCGCTGCTTTCTTCCAAGGAATCTAATGCTCTTAGCTTAGGTTTTCCTTGGGGCTGGCCAGATTAGAGCAATATCGAGTATAACCAGCCGAAATTGCAAAGATAGTCTGGATCTCGACTGATGAAAGAAAACTCCGAATGACCTGTTCTTGTTTTATTTGTATCGTCTATCTGGATGTTTTGTTGTCCCTTTCTTGTATCACCTGACTGTCTGAATGTTTTGCGTTCTTGTCCCATTTTGTGTTATATATATATATACATGTGTGTGTGCGTGTGTGTGTGTGTGTGTGTGGGTGTGTATGTGTGTGTGTGTGCATGTACAAAAATTTTATAATTATAAGCATAATTATAATTAGGGTTCAGCAAAATACTTCACAACATTGCTTCACAACTGTCAATAACAAAAGAGGGAAAATGTCGTTACACTGATTCTACTTCGTATTTTCGTAATCCCGCGGGGAGGGCAGATGCTATGGTGAAACCAATTTCTTCATGTACAATGGAATAGATGCTTTCAATTAGGACGTCTTTCGTTGGAGTTTTTTTCCAACTGTGAAAACAAAATCTCTTAATGTGCTTGATTATTTCCTTCCGTATTGAAGGGATAAAAGTGATGAGATAAATTTATGAATATCAAACAAGATTTTAGGGTTACATTTTTTTTTCAGGTCACCTTAATTATCAAGTTTCTACTAAAGTGTATTACTGATAAAGTTAATCAGTTAATTTGAATCTTGGCAACAAAATGGAAAAAATCGGTACTTCTATTTTAAAAGTTTTGACTCAAAAACACTTTTTTCTTATAAAAATAGTTAAAAAGAGGTAGTAGAAACGCATGAATTTTCAGATAGGCGGAGCAATTTATGTCAGCCACCTAACTAAATTTTGCGATTAGCCAAGATCGTAAAGTGATCTTGTTTTCGAAATATGAGCAATTTCTGTACAGTAAAAACAGTTGCTAGCCATGAAAACCTAAGGTCATTTTCGGAATCATCACCATCAAATTAGCTAAAAAAACGTTTTGTTTTTTGACACTAAAAATCGTGTTGACCAGTGTTATCATATGCGTTAGCGAATTATCGTTGATCAAACTCCCTTATGTCTAAATATCTATAATCCTGCTTCCCAAGCAACTGTAATTAATTTTCAGATATTTTCATTAGATGTATGTATATGTCTATCAGACGTAAGAAATGTATGGCTATATTAGTAACCTCATCCAATCAGAACAGTAGATTAAACCTCATGAGCTTTATACATCCACTTCTGCTAATGTCTATTGCATGTTGGTTCCATATAATTACTTTTCTTTCAAACCGTATCCTCCTAGCACATTATTGTAACATGAGACGGCCTTGTTAAATACATCGTAATATTCAGAGATGCGTCTACTAGATTGCTACAGATAAGCTTGATAATCAAGTGTGAATGGTTACAGCTTTCTATAAGCAGGCAACTCTTTCTTTCTATTTATGAATCAGTGTTTGTCAGTATTTAATTTGAAAGTGATGCCTAAGCATTCGAGTGATTTTTGATTCGTATTCATCATGACCTCTAGCTTTGTCCGTATCATCGCCATTTAACTGAAGTATTATTCCTAGTCCATCGTCTATACGTAATGCTGTACTATTTTATCTACGTCCTCGGTATTTAATCTGTATAGATTATACAGGCCCGCGGCGTCAGCAAAGCTTTCCATGGGTATGTCGAAAAGTCATTCACCATTTTTTCTCACGCAGGGAGAATCGTCAAAAATAACGACGATTTTCTAATGCTCAATGCAGTATCTCTATCGGACCGTTATATCTATCTACAGTTTACTAAACTCTCGGTCTTTCAGAGAAATGATTGGTTCTTGGAAACAGGTGAGTATAAATCCCATTATGTTAAACTATTTAGACCTAGAGTTAGGTTTGTCAACTACACAGGTGGCATACTCGACTATAGCACTTTTCCACTTACATTGTATCCGGGTAGAGGTTGATCTAATTCTTAAAATAATACCACGCGATTGTTCGCAATACATAGTTTACTATATCGGCACAAAATAACTATTTTCCCTTGAATACACATCGATTGCATAGTGTTTGGAAATAGCCTGTCTTCCTGAGACATGATCAAAGTTTTCTTTATAAAACATTATTATATTATGTAAGAGTTTTCAAAATTACACACCATATGATAAATATATTAAAAAATGTTACAGTGATAATAATATTGTTTAACATTATCATTTATAACCGTAAAGATTACAAGAAAAGAGAAGCAAGCATGTTAAAAGCTGAATTCAAATTGCCATCATGGTAAGTACTGTTGAAATCATATGATCTAACGTCCTATTATTTGCAACACAGATGAATGCGGCAACTGCTTTCGCTTTATAATTTCCTTTCCTTAATAGTTTGTGCATCTGTTGTATTCCCATATGTAGTTAAACAATGTAATTCTGGTAAAATTGCTAGAACGGTTACAAATATATAATGGTAACGATAGCTATAGGGAATGTCTTATAAATTACTTAATCTCGTGAGATTGCATAGAAGCAGAACTAAAATAGTCTGTCTTCGTAATTCAGAATATTTAAACATATACCGCGATGAAGGGTAAAATAAAGAACATATAAAACTTGAAGTAGTTTATCTATCGGAGGAGCACTTTAGATGATTCTAGTAGCATAAAACCAATATGCAATCTAGCATATAGCCGTATACTTTTTTAATGGCTTAATCTGCCGTAAGAGCTTTGCATATAACCAATACAAGCCTTTCGAGTCTGGAGAGATCAATATGGTCTATGTTCATCTTCAGTATCGGTAATTTAACGGCAGCAGGGAAAATGTGGGCGAGGAACGAAATCTAGGTTTTTGTTCTGGGATAGTGAAATAGATAGATGCTATGTGAGAATCCTGAGCTTTAGAAGCAATAATGATAGCGAAAGGAAATAATATAGAATGCATTTCAGAAATTCTTCTTTCAGTTACCTGTAAATATGTTTGCAAGTTGAAATTTGTCTTCCTCTTTTTAGGTTTCTCAACCGCAGTTAATTCATAAAAACAGAATTGCTTGCAGAACGTTATAAAAGCCTGTCTAGCCACGTGTGTTCACCACAGGAGACTATACGTAGCCCTTATCTTTACACAAGGTGTGTGTGTGTGCGCGCGCGTGTGTGTGTGTGTGTGTGTGTGTGTGTGTGTGTATATGTGTGTGTGTGTGTAGAAGGTTGTCTTCTTGGTTACATAGTATCCTTTCGAATGTCATGGTCTCTTACTTTTGCCTTATAGTCGTAAATAGTATATAACAGGGGAGATGCAGTGTTAACTGCTATAATTATAACATATTTACACGTGTTTCAATGACAATTACATAATGATTCAATGAAATTACTTTTATTCATATTTTACGTGAAATCCACTTCTTCAGACGAATTCTTCCGATACTATAATGCTTCTCAAGAAGAGGCTTCCACTCAAAATACTCCATATTATTGTTTTTAAGCACTGAGTAAAAGTAAACGATATATGCTATTGTATATATATATATATATATATATATATATATATATATATATATATATATATATATATATATATATATATATATATATATATATATATACATATGACTCTCTGTGTGTATGTTTGTGTGCGCTGTGTGTGTGCATATTCTGCATGTTTGTATATCCCTTTTTTGCTTAATTCAAAGTAAAGAAATAAAGATCCAATGGAAATGAACATATAAACATTTTAAAGCATGGAGCAACGGTTACAAACTGAAATCGATAGAAGGAATGATGGGTAAATTCTATAGATAAATTCGAAACTTTGGAAAAAGAAATTCAAAACTGAAGTATTGAAATCGCTTTAATTCAATGCGAGGAAATTAACAATAATTATTTCCTCAAATATAAAAGAAAATTTTTAAAGGATTCTAAGAACCCAGAACTTGTTTTTGAAAAAAACACAAGTGAAAATCTATTTCTGAAACGATTAGTAGCCAATATAAGATCAAATTATAACAGTTCAGAACAATACACACACACACACACACACACACACACACTCACACACATATATATATATACACACACACAAGCTTCAGATTTAAAAAAATTCGTTTTCAATCTTGAAACACAAACAATTCTTAGATTAGAAGTACATCAAGAAGAAACAACTTACCAAATCGAAGCGTTTCCCCCTCTTCAACAGTGAAAAATAACCAAAGAAATGAATTCGAAACTCGTTGGAGAAAGATGAAATCCTAAAGTATATTTTATAAACTTAGACGTAAAGTTTACACAGCTGAGCACACGACCTGAGCTGGAAATACTGACGATTCAGGCGAATGTAATTATAGATATGGTTTTTAGATCTTGTCCAGGACTGCGATACCCGGTGGAATCAAACAAACAGAGGAAACCAGAAGTAATAAAAATAGTAAATTTATCAAAAAAGATATTAACAATGAAATAAATCGATATACTTGCTATAGGATAAAAATTTACCCATTTACCCCAACCCTCCGGAGATATAATTACAATAACACTAAAGACATTTCAGAATTGTGTAGCAGATTGTGGCTCACAGGAGAATCATTTAATAAGAATAACGATGACGAATCTCTTGTTAGGAATAGAATCAAACTATTCTCCATCAAAAGATGACCACATTTTGTTTTTCATATAATGTGAATAGGATAACAAGTGAATTGAAAAATGATAACATATTGAAAATTAAAGAAACTGATAAAAGGTGTGAAGTTATATTGATGGATGCTAAATACTAAAATCTTGTTTTATCTCTGCTATAAGAAATATGCACCAAGAAAAGGTTAAAATTTAGTTACAACATACGGAATGTAACATCTTGTTGCACTTGCACCCAAAAGAATTGAATGACTTAAACGGATTTTAAATGCAAATCTAGTCTTTTTAATGGTGTACTAAAATGTCACAGATGTAAGATAAGAGGGAAAATCATGCAAAAAATCCGCACGCATTTGTATTAACGTTTCACTACTAAAGGATTTCAAATTAAAACAAATGTTAGAAGATCAATATGTGAAACACATCTGATGAATAATTTTTTCGACATCTTACTGAAACCATTTCTCAAACATTTAAAGTTTTATAAGATAAAACAGAGATATTTTGAACCACCTTCCAAAAAAAAAAAAAACGGTCAATTAAAAAACATTTATTGTATCTTTTGATGTAAGCTCCCTCATGACAATGGAAGAGAAGTGATAAAATTCTGCTTAAGGAATTTTACCAAATAACTACCAGGACGTATAGATAATAAATAATTGGAATATCAAAATTTATTCCTCCAAAATAACTTTATGTAATTTTATGTTTGATGTTACCGACAGTAATCTAGTACAGCGATGACGGTTGAAGAAGTACCAACCTACATAAATTTAGTTATAGTACATTTAAAATTGCAATGCATCGAGAATCGCTACGGAAATATGAATAGTCTTTCTCTCATTATATAAAAGTTAAATGGAAAACATTTCTAGACGATTGCTTTATTTATTACAATAGAAGCATAGAGAAATTAAATGATTTTAAGATATTACTTAATGGAATAAATAATAATATCCAATTCTCAATGGAATGCAGTCAAAAGATACTACTATTTTTAGATATTTTAGTTATGAAATTCAACAATCAAATTGAGGCAGACATAATACAGACCTATACATTCAAAATAATATCTACTCTTTATTTAATGTCATCCGAAGCACATTACAACAAATATTCCATTCATTTTAGCCAAAAGTATATGTATAATTGCGGCTGATGTAAATACTTGTAATATACTACTTGAAAAACTGCAAGATGCACTGACCGACGAATGTTAACTGGCATCCTTTATAGATGATGAGATACAATATGCCAAAATAATTGATGTTCAGATACTGACAAAGGAAACAGTAATATACTGGAACTGAAAGTGCTACTATATTTCTCTTCGTAGTCCTAGAAACTAAGAAGTCGGCAATATTCTTTTTTCAATTTATGCTAACACCGAATAAACCTGGCAGGATTAATTTGAATCTATAAATAGATCTCTTCATTGTGTGCTATGCCTACTGTTGCCATTCATCTTAGACCTCTTTGCAAATGCCTGAACATTCATGATTTGCCTGAGAAAAATACAGTAGTGATTTTTTTCTTCCCTCATGTTAGTTTATTTGTATTTTACTCAGCTTATCTCCTTTTTTCATACGCTTACCTTTGTGGCGCAAGAACTATTCAACCAATACCCTAGACATAGCATTGGTCCATGCAACATCAGGGTAGTTCCACTCATCGGGAGGGGTCTGTTTGTCGTATGTCTACGGACCATCCTTCTTCCGAATCTTGTACGCTCGTGAAACATAACCGTCTTCAGCTGTTTAAACAATAACTGTGACATCTGACAAACACCACTACACAGAGCAAGATCAGTGTTGGAGATAGTCGTAGTAGTAGTGAGTAAGAGGGAATTCCATACTCCTAAGAAGTCCTGACCTCCCGATCTGCAACTTCACTGCATGATGCAGCTAATGTCCCAGAACAAATAAGATTATTCTATTGAGAGATAAATCACAAATTAAGTCCCTGAAGAGAATGTTCGCAAACACTCGACTAATTAAAACATACAAAACGAATAAAACATACAGAGCAAAGCCATGTGGTCAAAGCCATTGTGGAATATGTTTAATTTGTCAGAACGGCCAGAATTCCATTTTAAACAGAGATTGTTTCAAAGTGTTTAAACAAGTCGATGTGCTCAAGAAACCAAGTACACACACACACACACACACACACACACACACACACACACACACACACACTAAAAATAAGAAGACTAAAAGGACAGACAAACTATAATAAAGAGGTAATCAGTTCCTCTCTTTACAGCTGTTCCTAATGGGATGATCAGTTAATATAACGATGCATATTTTTGCAAACAAGTACAATACTGAAACAATATTGTAGGTATAATTAAAAGTAAATTAAAGTGTCAAACAGCACAGAATTTTGGTACCTGACAGCGTTGTGTTCGGAGGTTGAAGGGCGATTAGATGATAGAGGGTAGTGTTTATAAATATATATTGGAGTCTATTAGATTAGATAGAGAGGCGAATAGGAGAGGTAGTGAGTGGTATAAACTTTATACTATAACGGTAGGCAGGTTGGATGGACAGGAGGAAAGCAAGAAGAGAAGTGGGTGTATTATGGAGGAATGATAATGTAAAAATATTATTAATCAATACACAGTTATTATTATTTAAAAAGGGAAACTGGATTGATAGATGAGTATTCAGTTTTTAACATAAAGTCTAATCATTCTTCTCATTTCATTTTCTTCTCTATTTTCGATATATATATATATATATATATATGTGTGGGGGGGGGAAACAAAGAGAGAAAGACAGAGACAGAGAAAGCAGTACAGACCGGTGAAGATAGTGTTTACATTATTTACATTTGACGGATATTTGTCCTCATCTTGTTTGTTGTTAACACAACGTTTCGCCTGATATATTCTCCAGCCTTCATCACGTTCTCATTCCTAAGGCATTTTCCATGTTGTTGTTGTTGTTGTTGTTGTTATTATTATTATTATTATTATTATTATTATTATTATTATTATTATTATTATTATTGTGATTACTACTATTATTCAGGTCAGTGCCTGGAATACAACTCGGAATCTTGAGGTTAGTAGCCCGCGCTCTTAACCACTGCAAGTCTCTCCGCCAGACGAAGGGTCTTGCATAGAATTTATTTTCCATACTGATATTGTTGGAGAAACACGCGTAAAATATTATGAACAGATATTCTAACACGATATACTCCAGGCCTCTTCTGTTTATCAGTAATCTATGACCAGTGCAGCCAACAAACATGTAATCTGCAATTATCTGTGTAGTAACAAGAATTTTCTTCCCAGGCATTTGTTTTGGAACAAAATGGAACGTATGCAGTTCTGTCTCGATAGTTATATGTAGTGCACTTCAATAGGTAAGCTAAAGACATGCATATATATATATATATATATATATATATATATATATATATATATATATATATACGCACATGTACGCAGCTAACGACATGCCTACATATGCACATAGTACGTATATATATATATACATATATACACAGAGGGGGTGAGAGAGAGAGGAACAGAGAGAGAGAGAGAGGAACAGAGAGAGAGAGAGAGAGAGAGAGAGAGAGAGAGAGAGAGACTGACAGACAAAAGAAGAAACTAAAGTGAGAACGAGGAATAATACATCACTTCAGAATCTGCAAATGTCTTGCATTTTTTTGGCGGGGGGGGGGGGGTCGTCTTCTTAAATTTCTTCCTTTTAGACGTTATTTGATAAATCAAGAAGTTTTCTATCGCTTCTAGCTCCGATAGTAGTGGTTTTCAAAAGGCCAACGCCATTTGTTTTTTGTTTGTTTGTTTTTTCGTTTTGTTTTTTCAGCAATATCTCATAAATTCTTTAAATTGTTCGATTGCCTTACTCATTCTCAGTTTTAATGAAACAAAGTAAAATCTAGAAGATTCTTATAAATAATATATAGGTGTGTGTGTGTGTGTGTGTGTGGTGTGTGTGTGTGTGTGTGTGTGTGTGTGTGTGTGTGTGTGTGTGTGTGTGTGTGTGTGTGTGTGTGTGTGTGTGTGTGTGTGTGTGCATAAGGATAGATGCATAGATACATACATAAATATACACACACATACAGATATATATTGAGTATAATTAGGATACGACTGCTGCTAGTGACTTTAGAGCTCTATACAGAGTATCTTCCCCCAGTCTATTTCCAGGATAGTGGTTTGGATACTACTGTATCTAACAGTATTATCTGGTTATGATATCCTGAGCAAATGTGCGTAAAATATGATAGGCGTAAGATACAGCTTATATCATTTCTTGTGGTTCAGAATCCAGTTGAACTGGGGAACACCCTCTGTAGATTTTTTCCTATATATAGATATATAAGTATGCGTGTACATAAATTCAAATACAAGCATGTATATGAGTATGCGTGCGTGTGCATGTGTGTGTGTGTGTATGTGTGTGTATGCGTGCGTGCGCGTATGTGTGCATCTATTACATCAAGATATCAGTATACTCCAGGTTCACATGGACACAAATCGGACAGCAGCGAATTGCCACTGGACGATAGTGGAGGAGACTGTCATTTTAAAAATGTAATTGACGTATCTTTCCACTCTAGCACTTGTACTGAGTTCTATATCAGATAACGTTTTCATCATGTATAATATATACTTCTATGAATGTTTTATTTTTTTCAGTTTTATATTATAATCATGGGTTTGTATGTACGGGTGTTTGGAGCTGTTCTCATGCTTATACGATAAAATTATTGGGTTATTCATTGTAAAAGATATATTTCATGTGAATTACAGATGCTTATCATAAGTGAGTTACATTGTCACTATTAAATTTATTGGATAGTTTCTAGTAAGATCTTGGTTTTTATTTCCTGTGCTTCACTACATTAGTTTTGCATAAGTGGTGAAAATATAGACACACCTAGGAGATATCACTGTAGCTTTGTGGTTGAGAAGTTAATTTCGGAATAAATAGAGAATGTTTGATTCCCCTCTTTGTGTATCTTGGGTTATTAACAGTCTTCTAAATATAGTTACGGGTCAATCCAAGACCACGGGTATATGGCGCAGTGGTTAAGAGCGTGGGCTACTAACCCCAAGATTCCGAGTTCATTTCCAAGCAGTGACTTGAATAGTGATAGTAATAATAATAATAATAATAATAATAATAATAATAATAATAACAACAACAACAACAACAACAACAACAACAACATCGGAAAAATACCTTAGGAATGAGAACGCAGGTTCGAAATTCCCCCAGAACAATTGATGAAGGCTGGAGAGTACATCAGTCGAAACTTTGTGTTAACAACAAACAAGATGAGGACAAATATCCGTCAAATATAAATAATGTAAATAATGTACATAATTCCTCATCTCTCAAATATGGAACTGTACAATCGAAGTCTTGTCAGTGAAATTGTGTAAACGGAAAGGTTGTGAATATCAATCAGCTTTGTACGTCCGTCAGCTTGACGGTGTGATATCTGTATGTGTGTATATATCTATCTATCTATATATATATATATATATATATATATATATATATATACATATATATAGTCCGATGCCCGGTTTAAAATCGGCTTATGTGATTTAGTGTTTCTCCTAGTGTCTATTCTGTTTCAAGTACTTTGATCATATCACTGGCCTGAGAGCCAATGATCAGTAAATTAGGGGTTGTTTCTTAATGCAACAATACATGAAAAAAAGGTACCTCTTACTCACAAGCCTCTACTAATCTGAAAATACCCCTGAGTTTCCCACTAGTCTGAATGACTTTGAAAACAAACAAACAAACAAAAAATAGAAGTTGCGAACACTGCCATAAACAAAATTCAATGCAAGAGAACCAACAGCTATTATGGAAAATATCAGACGATTTTCATAGATGTAAATGAGTTGTTAAAAAGATTTCAATTCATGGTACGAGGAATTTGAATTAATTTATGTCATAAATGAACGCAAAGAAGCTTGATATCACATAATCTCATAAAAATGTATTCATATAGCAACGAAGGAAATCAATATCATAGAAAAAAAAATTCTTCTGAAAAACTGCTTTCTGATAACATATATATATCTATCCATTTTCTAATTTTCTCTTTTCAAAATCTAACTACTGATTCAGATATCTATTTCTGCTATGTTAAACGTCTTTCTAAACCTCCACCATCTAAAAGCCGGGTATTAATGTGTTTGCTATTCAGCCCCTAAATGTCGTTCCAGTATCATACACATATAAGTTTAAGAAAGTAAGTAAAAAAAAAAAAAAGCTAACAAAATAGTCTTGTTCTTATTGTGTGAAATGTTATTTAACTGGAATCAGCTGACTTTTTATGTTAATTAAATCTTCTAAATAAAAAGAATTAAAGCGGCGTTTTGTTTGGAAAAATCACAGCTATTTCCCCTACATCTGTTCGTGTTATTATCTTACACACTATTTAACCAAATCAAGGAGATCAGTAACAACTTTCGACTGAATGTGTGGAAGATTTCAAATAATTGTGAGTAGATTTACCGAAGGTTATCATCCTTTATTTTCCTTCTGCTGCCACCCAATACCAGATGTTTACTATTTCTACTTTTTTATGCCATTTTCTAGTATTTTCTTTTCTTTTTCTTAATTCTGCTCTGCCGTGGTAGTAACTCGTGAAATCTAATAATTATCCGGGCTTTTGGAGTTGTTTCAGCTGAAATCGGTTTGGAACAAACATTGTTTAAATAATTCGGCTAAGAAATACGTTAGTGTGCTGACATGCTTGCTAGATCAGAAAGTAACCATACAAGGGTATTCTCGAAGCATGTGATCTCAATTCCGCTTTTAGGAAAACTACAAAAGACAGTTATAATCAACTGGGCTGACACAAGGAATTCTCTATTGTTAGACATTCATTCATCCGACTTAGAGGATTAAATCAAATAATGTTTTGGGAAGGTGGTAAGTTGAAATAAATTTTCTCGGCAATGGCTGAATTTTGGTTTTATAAAAAAAAAAAACACGGAACATTCAACATTCATATACGTTCCTCTGCTTATAAATTAGCCGATTATAAACATACAGATCCAAACTTAGCAACTGAAGGTCTACTTGAGTCTAATGTCAATCTTCGAGTTATCTAGTATTCCATAACCTTACATCTTATATTGATATACTGTGCATATTTTGTGTTACATTACTAAGAAATACGTTAAAATATGATGTGTCTATCTTGGATGTATAAAACTGGGAGAAAGTTTATATTGTTTAATAAGTATTTCATTTGATTGCTAAAGATATTGCACAGCACAAATATAGATTAGCATAATAGGTACCTCATACAAATTGTGTATATTTCATTATCATAAACTTTTGATTAAGTAAGAAGACAATACATCAAAGGTGATCTACACAAACAGCTGAATACAAATACAGAAGCATTGAAATTGTTCGTTAACAATAAAAAAAGGTAATGTCCTTAACCTCAGTCGTTTTCCAAAACATTTCGGATATAAAAGAAATAAAATGATTAATGAAGAGAAAATAGAATAATGTATTGAGCTCTCGGAGAAAGCTTCATTTACTGTAAAGGAATAAATGAATAGATAAAAAGATAAATAAGTAGATAGATAATTGAAATTGCGGTAGATCATTACCTTCTAACTTATGATTCGACCAAATTAATTCAGTTATTATTTCAGATATCGCAACTCAGTTCTGATAAGAAATATATATATAAAACTTAAACGTAGCTTGCAGTGACTATTTACAGGCAGTTGAAATAGAACACGGATATGCTTTCTCCACCAATGCACAAGAGACTAAACGTCGAAACGAATCCAATGTAATACTAAACCATCAAGGTGATATGCAAGCTCCTCCTTCATAGTCTTGACTTTGGCTTTTGATTTGGGCTTTTATGGCTTGATCAGAAAACCAAAGAGAAGATTTATGGATAGGTTTCTCCTATCTCAACTAATGTTATTCGACGCAGAGTAGATTTTACTGGCCACTACTATCGGGTTCAATGCTAGACCGTATTTTGGAGACTTCCGCTCCCTAATAGAGCATGAAGACTACTCAACTATTTTGAAGTTATTGGTTGAGACATACCATGAAATTGAAGATCTATTGAAGCTAGCGGGGGCCAGAGATTTGTAGCGTGAATGTGATGAAATTCATCTTATTTGCAGCCACTTAAAGAAGTATTATCAGTATAACACCACATCTCAATACAAGAGAGCCAACACACTATTGCCTCAGTTAACGGTGAGTCTACACTTAGATTTTGGGTTAGATAAATTTCCTCTTGAGAAATGGCCTTTATGTCATTAAACATTATGCCTGAAGGATTATTAAGCACTCCGTCTATAAACTATATTAATTTTCATTCGATAAGAATCTATTTAATCTCTTAACACTGTGATTAATATTTTAGTGACATTTACAGCTTTAAAAGATGACCCATCGCACAATGATGCCAACATTAGTAACCGACATTTATGGAAGTTTAAAGATCACTAAAATACACGGTATCAGAATAATATCACTGTCATAAATTGAAACTAGCAATTAGAGTATATAGATTGTACGATGGCAACTAGAGGTTTTACTAACAGTATGACGTCATCCGTTTGGCTACATATGATTCCATAAATTTACTCACTTCGCGGATATCAAAACATTCAGTGTTATTGCGTGTTACTTTGATTTACCAAACTTCAAAAATGGAATGATATATCCGCTTGAGATTTTCTAAGAGAAATAGCATGAAACATGAAAAAATACAAACAGCTTGCAGACATTAAACTCTGTTTCGACGAAATAAACATAAGGAACTAATAATGAAATTTGTTGCTGTGGTTGTTGTTGTAGTTGCTATTGCTGTTGATAATGATATTATTAAGGTTATTGCTTTTTACCGTTCAAAGTCTTACGTCAAGATTGAACTCGTCACACTCGTCAATTATGCAGTGGACCTGCTGGTTACCTTGTTACGCAATAGCTACTAATGTTGTATATTTGCAAACGGGTGAATTGAAATAGTTAAGGTTAAATATTTTGACTAACACTTCCAGTCTCCATCGACTTGGGCAATATTTCGGTGGATGTTATCACCGATTATCTTTCGATGTCATCTTTTGGTGTCTAATTTATCATCTGCGGGAGAAAAAGAAGAAATAAAAGGCAAAAGAAGAATAGTGTATGGAGAAATAAAAAAAGAAATAAAAGAAGAAGAGGAAGAAGTAAAAGAAGAAAAGGAAGGAGAGTAAAAGAAAAGAGAGAAGTAAAAGAAAAAGAGGAAGAAAACGAAGAAATTGAGGAAGAGGGAGAAGTAAAAGAAGGAAAGGAAAAAGAAATAAAAGAAGGAAAGAAGGAAAAGAAGAAGGAAAAGAAGAAGAGAAGAAAAAGAAGAAGAAGGAGAAGAAGTAAAGGAAGTAGAAGAGAAAGAAGACAAAGAAGAGGAGAAGAAGAAGAAGAAGAAGAAGAAGAAGAAGAAGAAGAAGAAGAAGAAGAAGAAGAAGAAGAAGAAGAAATCAAATGACGTCGCTGATGACGTCAAATGAAATTTTGTCGATGGAAAGTGGTGTTAGTATTAATGATTTTTCATATTGGTTGGTTGAAAACTATACACTTGTTGAAAACTATCTCTTTGAATCGATGCCAGAATGTGGCTGGTACTTATTGTATCGACCAGCAAGGGATGCAAGTCAAGATCGAACCTCATTTGGATTTGAACATGGAAAGTTGAATGAAGAAATTAAATAGCACACGGCGTTGAGCAAGTCGATCTGCTGTTACTCTTCCCACCTCACTTTCTCTCTGTCTGTCCGTCTCTCTCTCTCTCTCTCTCTCTCTCTCTCTCAACTTCTTTGTGTTAACGGTAATAAAAGCAAACAAAAACATTGAAGATGAGGTTAAAAGTTCAATGAATAATGACTTGTTTAACAATAACATTTGTTTGTTACAGTATGAATGGGAGACGTTCAATGATATATCGATTAACTGAAATCTAGTAGATATACTATAATACGATGTATATTGCAGAATTGAACTTATTTCTGTTATTGATTTCTTATATAGGCACGAGGCCGTTTTTGTGTAAGATATTAGACTGAGAGAAATGCGAAGACCGGAGGTGGTCTAGAAACACCTATATTCTGGAACCGCACTCCAATTACAAGCCAAGACCTCACTCATTTCTGTAACTGACTTTTTAATTAACCAAAAATATAAATATTCACAGGATTGGAAAATAAGAGGGTGTAACTTTTATGGATTATTCTAGGCCATTAGTGTACACTAAGTAGAATACTTAGACTGAAAATGTACATTTGCTTTCTAACTCGAGATACAAACATTGATATAAATATTGGAGTTTAATTAATATAAATATTTGAGTTTTTGATCGATGCATGTCTGTTGAATGTTATTTGGAAAAGGCCTAATGACCTTAATATCTGCTCGATCTGTTAGAAATAGTAGAGAAGTTTCCATGAAAATTAACACGCTACGGTCATGGAAAGGAAAATGTTCTGCTCCCGATTATAAGGTCACGCACTCAATTCCTGACAGAATGGCGAGTTGCGTCATTGGTGAAGGTGTTTCTTTTTTCATATTCCTCCAGTTTGCACAAGAGTAAATGAGAATACCTGAACACTGATAGAATATCCCCTTCCTCCTTCTGCCTCATCCTGGATATGTCTCTCGGTCAAGTGACGGGACACGAGGGTGGTGTGTATTTGCTCATGGCTAGATAGGCACCTAAAACAATTAACAAAATCATGGTGAATTATTAAACCATATTAGGCAGTACTGTATGGACAGAAGGGATAATTGCAACCAGAATATATTTGATCATAAGTCTATTTAAACGGAACTTAGTTGAGTCTAAACACCAAACACCATTCATTAATGGCAGATCAGAATGTTTGAATAGCTATACACACCAGTTCATGGCTTGCTATCTCTGTTGCCATTTCATGTTGTCAACACATATACCATATATTCAGTCCCCAGACACTTTTGCACTAGTGAATTGTTCACTTTCTTTGTCTTCAACATTCATGACTTCTTGTAATCTTGATAATTGCCAATCTATAAAGGTCATTTATCATCTCTATATCCACTTATGTAATTATTTCTTCACTGTCCATCCCCTGGATGTCTCATTTAACACTATCCAATCCGTCCCTTTTGAACCTAAGCCCACAAGAACTTTGCTTTGATTTTCTCTCGCCGATAAACCTTAAAATTTACAGGTCAACATAACCCCCATTAACCATCTCTAATTGGTTGCTCATCCATTCAGAAGTGACAACCATATCTCTTTTGAATCCTGTAGCAACATCTTTGAAAACGAAGAACACAGCAGAAAAAAAAACAACTCTAGTTAAACTTTAAAAACGTGATGGTCACAGATCGATACTCTTTGATAATGGGTTTACTCAACGAAGCATGATCTAGCGCTAAAAAACAATATCTTTACCTAAATTTTCCATCCCTCTTTAGGGAGGGAAATCAAATCATGGAGTTTTTTTTAAATTCTATAATAAGCAACTTACAACACAATAGACTAGAGATTTATATGAGAATGGAAATGTGAGTGTATGTTGTGTATGCTGTTCTCTTATGTTGCAGCATGAATGAAATAAAGTAGGTATCATTAAAAACAAAAGTTGGAAACCAAATTTCCCTGAGATCACAAAAAAAAAAGAGAACAGGCACCTTAGTGATTTCTAGTATTTCAATGGCCTTGCTAACATATGATCCCATGCATAAGGTGAGTAACACGCTTGTTTTAGTCCAACAGAAAAAAATATAAACAAAGAAAAATGTAGCATTCCCTAATTGAGTTTTATCCCTTTTTAGCACTCTCCAGTTTCTGAAATATGGACGACGCGAATATTTATTGACAGTTGTGATATGTAAATGTAAACCGCGTGGCCTCCCTCTGTGTACGATACCCAATCTGCAAAACACTATATAACAATATAATATCATGGTTTAAAAATCAGGATTATTTTAATGCCGTGTCCAATAAGCATTGACCTAGAATTATATATGTTCAGGATATATCCAATACTCAACTTAGATCTCTCAAACACAAAGTAATCACCATAAATATCCTATTCACAGGGCGTATTCTATACTCAGCATATATTTCCTTGAAGTAGTTGTATACTGTCAACTTAATGTAACAGTCCCCTGAAGAGGATAATACTACTGTTGGTTAGACCTAGGAAGCTGCACCGCTTCCTGTCGGCCTTGACACATTTCCTGTGTCCTTATGTTTACAAGGATACAGGAAATGTGTCAGAGAAATGTGTCAAGGCCGACAGGAAGCAGTGCAGCTTCCTAGGTCTAACCAACAGTAGTATTATTCCCTTCAGGGGACTGTTACATTAAGTTAACAGCATACAACTACTTCATCGTATCACTACTGCATAAATCTCTCTCAGAGATTTAGAAATGTATTATTTCTAAATATATTTCCTTATTCAACATATTTGTTCTATACTCACGTGAGACCCAAAATGGATTATTGCTCTCACATCTAGGACGGTGCTGCTATTAACTCAGATATTCTAGGCCGCATCAGGACAAGGGCCACTCGACAGATTGATATAAAGTCATCCGTAGCCGTGCTCTTGTCACTGACCCATAGATGACACTATCACTTTCTGCTACTTCAAATACAATTAATATATATGCCCTCTGCCCCTCGGAGCTGTCTTAGCGTATGTCACCGCCTCTCAAGCATTCCAAACCCATTCGTCTTTCCTTCTTTCATCATCTTTGTTGTGTCCAAATTCCCTTGCTAATTCTCACCCACTAATTACTACGCCAGTCCATTCCTTCCCGAACATCAACTCTATGAAATTGCTTTGCTGCTGTTGTCATTTCTGCGTATGTTGACTTGCAATGTTACAACAAGAGCATTAATAGCATAAACCTCGCCGGTCTACGAAATCCTGCTAAGGTCACGAGCACTATCCCTTCCTCTAAAGCCAGCAAATAAAAAATAATACTTAACATACTTATTCTATATTCAATATGTACCATCTTTATTTATGTCTCCCATTACTCATAGCTACTAATAACTCATCAATAACTTAACAAACACAGACCAAGATTGTTGCTATAGTTAGAAAATTGATTAGTTTCATCAGGCAAAATGCCAAACTTTGACATCTCTTAATTTGCAATGACTTCTTTGTATTTTGGCATTAATTACAGGAAAAAGAACCTTATTGATACCACCCATGTGGTCTACGTACAGTTAAAGAAATGCGGGAGAAACAGATCCAAAGATCCGGAATACAGATATGGATAAAGAGATCAAATGGACATAACCGATTAAATCATGCTTGTAAGTTACTGGTTTTTATTCGTGATAACAACGAAGGGTTGTAAGCAGAGCTTTCTTTTCCTTTGCGGGGGTGAGGGGCATTGTAATACTCTGGAGATCAAATAAAAAATAATGGAACAATATTGCATTTTTTAGTCTCCTTTTATTCATCATACTTATGCGTAAATTATGAATAAGAATTTTCTTCAGTCATTACAACGGATTACTTTTCAAGGTTGTGTATTGGTGGAATTTTTAAAGCAGTGAGAAAATGCTTTGCTCTTATTTCTTCTCGCTTTTTACATTTTGATTTCAAATCTTGATACGGTAAACTTTGCCTTCCGTCCTCTTTAATACTCTTTAATACTAACCCCACACCCTCAAACTAAAGAACGAAAGGGTAAAATTTTGTACCCCAGCCTACTATACTAACAAGAAGAGAGGGAAGAATTCGCATCCATATACTCCTCTTTGTTCTTCATCATGGTGATGGATGTCTTTAAAACTTTAAAACAGTCTTATATTTATTAAACAAAGGAAATCATGAACATTTATTTGCTCTCTTTTCAATCCTCACAGGCTCCTCCATACCTCATGAGAAAATATACCCTACACAATATATCTTAGTAGTTACAATACATAGGACATATGATTGCACAACTCTGATCACTACTGGAACAACAATATGGTCCGTCATGTTAATTTAGTACTTGGCTAGTACGAATTGTAATGATCCTGAAATGACTATCGGAGTGAATTCGAACTCAGAAGGTAGAGTGACGGAAATAACTACCACATTGTATTCGTTCGCCACTCGGCTAAATTCTGTCATTTCTCTGCCCTTTTCATCATTCCAATATCTTGGCTGTTCTTTTACGAATTAGACTCTGCCGAACTCCTCTCTAAATCGTTTATAACTGCAAACTTTCAAATACAAATTGTAGTTTGTTATTTAAAGAAATTATAAGACATTCTGTGCATTGTTATGAATATATTTCCTCTTGGTGAGTTTAATTTGTATTCTTTATCCACAACACAAATGGTTTTCCGTTCGGTAAGAGGAAGCACGTAGCTGATACATCCTGCAGTTTGTCAACACATCTACAGTATTTTCAAAATGTTCTATTGTTTTCTTTGGTTTATTTCCAGATCAAGAACTTTGTATCACTTTACCTCCTCTCTTTCTCTGTCTCACATTTCTCTTTTTGTTATATTGTCTTATTTCTCTTGTACATATATATATATATATATATTGTTTTTTTTTTAATCTATTGTAGTTACTGCTTTAACCAGTCTTGCTGTTTGTTTGTTTTTTATTATTTTACTGTTACTGGAGCAGTTGTTATTGTTGTTGTTTATTGATCTATTAGTAAATTTTATTTCGCCAATTCATCTCCATACAGAATAGCGGAAGCGTTATATATACACTAACAACATGA
The DNA here is from genome assembly GCF_046866305.1 of Octopus bimaculoides. Lineage (NCBI taxonomy): Eukaryota > Metazoa > Mollusca > Cephalopoda > Octopoda > Octopodidae > Octopus > Octopus bimaculoides. The sequence continues at coordinate 83,705,395 of NC_142937.1, read as the reverse complement.
TGCTATTTCTAGAAAGACTGAAAGGAGAAGAAACCGAGAGTGAAGGTGAAAGTTATATAAATAGAAAGATAAAAAAAAAAAAGATAGTGAGATAAATAGAGAGATAGATAGAAAAAGAAAAGGAAATAAGGACAAAAAGGTAAATAGGGTAAGAAGAATGAGAAACAGTTACATACAGAGGTGTTGAGTGAGAGAAATAGGCAGTAGTTGTAATGGCGTCAGCATAAGTTGTAGGAAGTCTAAAATATAGACAAGGCAGAAAGAGGAGTCATATGGCTCGAGAATACATACTTACAAGCATACATAAATACATACAGAGAGAGAGAGAGAGAGAGACAAATACATACATGTATACATATATATTAATATATTAGACACATGATCCTAACGGTGCAAAACATTTCTAATGGTAAGATATACTTATGTTGGAAGTATTTTAAATCGGTTAATTTTGTTTATTTTTTTTTTTTAGTAAACGTTATTCTCGCTATTAATATGAATGTTTGTATGGATGTGTATAATTCTCTCTCTATATATATAATGTGTAAAAATGTGTGTGTGTGTGTGTGTGTGTGTGTGTGTGTGTGTGCCTGCTTGTGTATGTAGCTCATAATGTGGCAATTCAAGATTTAATAATTCTTCGTAGAGCAATAGGAAAGGGAAGTTCTAGTTTGAGCTTGAAGGCATTAAGCTATATATCTCCACTTCCATAATTATGTCAATGTAATTTTGTAGTTAAATCCATTCTCTCTTACTTACACACACACACACTCTCTCTCTGTTTCTCTCTCTCTCTCTCTCTCTCTCTCTTTTTTCATGCATACATATATGCATATATACATTTATATATATATATATATATATATATATATATATATATATATAAATTTATATATATAAATTTATATATATAAATTTATATATATAAATTTATATATATATATATATATATATATATATATATATATATATATATATATATAAATTTATATATATATATATATATATATATAAATTTATATATATATATATATATATATATAAATTATATATATATATATATATATATATATATATATATATATATATATAAATTTATATATATATATATATAGATAGATAAATAGACAAGCATATATTCAAATTATTTCTATGTCCCTACATCACTATATCTTTATATTTTCATATGAAAATATTTGTCTGATTATAATCTATTCATGAACCCCATTTCGGTTCTTATATACACATACACTTCGTAAATAATTATATATATATACTTCTTGCCGTAATACGTGTTTACTTATGCTTTATATCAAGTATACATATCTACAGTTGTCATTTGGTTTTATTAATTGATTTCATATTCCCCGAAAGCTTATTCTCGTATCTACATCGATCCTAAATAATATATCTGTTCTTTTGTAGATGTTAGCAGTAAAAAAGAAAAAAAACACATTACCTCAAGTTTATTTCTCTTTGAAACACGCGTGCGTTTCCTTACTCGTTAAATATATATTCAGTATGACTAGCATGTAAGAAATGAGATCAGAAACTTCTCGTGGTGCCACTTTCTAAGTGGTAAACAAGAAAGGCATGTTTTGATTCCTGTCAACGAATCTTTTGTCATATTTTTTTTTAATATTCACAGAGAAAATTTTCACTTTACACATTGGGTATATAGTGAATTAAGCACAAACATTTACACATGCCCACGCAGATATTTATGTATCTTGATTGTAGATTTTCAAACTTTTAACATTTATTTGATCTTAGCTAAAATGTCGGAAGACGGCCATTTAAATTGCTAAGATTAATCCAACTTTGCGGTAAGTCATATCCTGAAAAAAAGTTATCATACTTTACGAATACTATCAGTATAAACTCTTGTAACCTGAGATTGCCGTAATACGAGACATGTATGTATGTATGTATGTATGTATGTATGTATGCATGTAGGTAGGTAGGTAGGTAGGTGGGTAAGGAAGATTCATAGACAGATATGATTTATAGATAGATAAGATAGATAAATATACAATGACAGACAAAATATCCGGCAACCTTGGGACCGGAAGTGGCCTGGATATCTGGATTTTCCGTTTTTTTAGAGACAGCCTAAACTCTGTGTATGTGTGTGTGTATGATACATACATGCATGCATACATACATACATACATACATACATACATAAATACATGTACGAATCATTTCGATTGTTATGATTCATCATCAAGATGACTTTACTCCTTACATTACTTAACCACACATACCTTCTGAAACAAAGTAGCTTATTGCTTTATACATGCAATGTAATCACAGACAATTTTGCTTAGCCCTTATTTACATATTGCCATAATGCTGGCCGTGCATGGAAAGTGAATGTAGGTACTTTACCATTCCTTGCATGGAAGGAACCGTACGCAACTTGGCTGAGAGAGTGGCAGAACACTCCAGTAACACAGAAATTGGAAACCTACATCAGTACTTTATCAACATGCTAAGGATAAAGGTGACGGCACACTAAAAGAAAAAAAAAAAGATCCTATCAAAATGTCGACGTGACTCAACGTTAGGACAAATACATGAAGTTTTAGATATAGTAGAACAGAAACCGGTACTCAATAGAAAATACGAAAGAAATAACAACAGTCCCACCACCACTGCCACAAACCCCTGAACATACCATCTCTCTACGCGAGCGACACGTGTTTTTCAGCATGTTTGTCGATGTATTCTGTGTGTGGGGGGTGGCATTAATATCTCTACGTATAGGTATCCCGGTATGAGATCGTTCGGGAAGGTGCCAATCGGGTACCATGGTCGATGCGGTCACCTACTTTCTCATTCTACAATTTCTAACCAAGCGCTTATGTTAGTATGACTCATGTGTACACTTATAGATGTAGGGCAATTGATATGTATTCATAAACCTGAAAGGTATTCATGATTAGAAATGACCCTGTTACTACTATCTGAATCGGATACATATGCCTTGGCAGCAATATGTAGGTGGGTGGAGACGTGCGTGTTATGTGTGTGCGTGGGTAGCGATGTTTGTGTTTATATGTGTGTATGTGTTTACATGCAGGTGCATACGAATGTGTGTGTTTAGTGTTGTCCATAAATACATGTATGCGCATATAGATGGGTTTTATATGTGTATGTATCTGTGAATAAGTACGAGATAAAGACGGATAAGACTGAAGTGGGGGATCTGTTGTAAAATACTGAAATACGAAAATAGTTACAAGAAGTGTCGTGTTTACTGTCACAAGCACGAGTACACATCCCTTGCGAAACTTCAAACATCCCTCGCGCTTTTGATGAAGGACACCCTTCAGCTAGAGCCAATAAATTATTCTTACATGTTCATGATCGCGCGAAATAGAGTAAGAGTCATTACGTTTATTTCTAATACAACTTTGTAATTCCTTAATCTTATAAATTACCATTTTCCGCCAGGGCAAAAGTAGAGTTACATATTGAATAGGAACTGTGGTAAGATTCTTTTTTAGTCCGGTAGATTAGCACAATGGTTAGATTATTGAATAAAATAACTTTTAGTGTTTAGTTCGGTTATTTGTGTTAGGAGTACAGATTCCACCGAGATTAAGCTTACTTTGATCCTTTCGGAGGATAAATTAATGTAGCAGTCAATTATTCTGACCGATATAATCGACTTTTGTCCTTCATAAGAAACTCGTGGCTTTCTCACTGTGTTAGAAACAAGAATGAATACAGTGAGGGTTAACTGCCAAAATTGATATTTAGATGAGTCCCATTACGATCTTGGTTCAGAGTTCCCGCGAAGGTAGGTTTTATTTGTATGGTTTTATTCATGTGGAATCAATATATTAAGCACCATTCATATACATGATAAATTTTAATCAACAGTTTGCGACCAATCCCCCGAGTAATGCGACTGTGCGCCTGTTAAGACTTATTTGTATTGAAATGGGCGGGAGTTCGCAGAATCGTTACGGCATCCGACAAAATGCTTAGTGACAATTATTCCGGCTCTTAACGTCCAGAGTTCAAATACTACTGGGGTTGGGTTTGCTTTTCATCCTTTCGGAATCGGTAAAATAAATATCATTTGAGCACTGGGGTTGACGTAATCGACTTCCACTTCCCCTGAAAATTGCTGGCCTGGTGCGACAATTTGAAAAAATTATTTGAAGTAGTGAACTGGCCCAATCAGTGGAGCGTCGAAAAAGTATTTACTCTAGCTCTGTTCTGTGTTCAAATCTCTCCGAGTTGAACTCTGCTTTTCATCCCTCCACCATAGACAAAATGGAATACAAGTGTCCCCCTAATCGCCTAGCTCTTCCCATACCTTTCAAAATTGCTAGCCTATTGTCTCAATTAGAAAACATTATTTGTATTGCTAATCAGATATTGAATAAACATGCTCCAGTGAAAAGACAAAGTAGAAAGCGCAGAGAAAAAGGGAAGAAAAAGTGAAAGAAAGGAAAGAATATGAAACTAAAACTGCATAAATAATGTTGTACGTTTGTTGAAATGGTGAATTTGAGGAAAGCATAATAACCCAAAATTATTTACGATAGATGTGTTTTATTCAATTTAGTACATCAATTGGTTTTCCATTGCCTCCAACCCTCGCCCCAGCATGGATGTCGTTCTTCCTTGTTTTTCCAACATTTACCTTCTTATCACAATATTGATTCAAAATAAAAACAAGATGAATAATAAAATGAATTCCATCAATCCACTCTGTTATTGTTTTTGTTGTTTTTCAATGTTTGCATCGTAGCGTATGTGATATCCTAATAAAAAAAATTATAGCATTTTTTATTGAATACGTGAGGCATTTAAGATAAAATTTCTTGTAAAAATATATCTACTTCATGGAAATCTATACAAGTATAAAATATAAAAATACATGAATGTATAAATATCTAGAAGATATTATATGAGAGACTAAATGGGATATTATTCTCCTATATCCCCGTATATCTTTTATTTTTATGATTTATATATTTATTCTCTAAGAAAATCATTATAAAAATAATGGTTTATCATTCTACAATATCTTTATAAAACAACCACGCTTTAATGGTTCTGCTCAAGCATGGTCACATTCAGCGAGCTGACAGTAGTAAAAGAAAAGGCATTTCATGATAAATATGTTAATTTCATGTTCATTTAAGACTGTGTTTTGAAATATCTTCATGCACTCATATTATATCATCACGGAATAGGTAATCACGCCATTTTGGTATCGAAATTAATGTGTCGCAAACGTGCTAAGGACACTGTTATCTAAAAGGTTCCAATCCAATCCAATTCCAATGCAAAATAAGTGATTTCCACTACCTGAATATACATATGTGCAACTGTGTGTGCTTCCATACATGATATATATATATATATATATATATATATATATATATATATATATAAAAACAAAAGTAAATGAGTATATGCATATATAGGTACAGGTATGTGCATACCGACATCCACCTGTATGTATAGGTGCATATCTGGGTACAGGACATTGCAAACAAACGTAGACGAGAACACACGAGCCACATAGAGAACATTCTACTTCATCAGCTACCCACGTTTTAACACCGGCGTTTCGACGAGCTTCGGGCAGGACGCAACGTTAAAACGGCTCGTCCCATGGATCGCAGATTAAATCTGTATACGCAAATTAAATCTAGCCATGGAGGAATGTAGTGGCGGACGAAAAACAAGACAGGAAAACAAACAGAAGGCTTTACGGCCAGACGAGAAAAATTATGTGTGTATGAACGCGATGAGGCACGGAACCGAGAGAGACAAAGTGGTGGCGTGTGTTACTTGGCGAAAGCCAAGGAAGGAAAGGATTATTGACCGGAAGCATGTGACCATGCCGGTGTAAAGGGAAGAGAGAGAGTGGTAGAGGGAGAAAGAGAGGGAGGAAGTAGAAGAATGGTGAGCAACGAGAGGAAAAAAGAAAACGTTAGCACGCCGGGCGAAATGGTTAGGGGCATTTCGTCTGCCGTTACGTTCTGGGTTCAAATTTCGCCGAGGTCGACTTTGCTTTTCATCCTTTCGGGGTCGATAAATTAAGTACCAGTTACGCACTGGCGTTGTTGTAATCGACTTAATCCCTTTGTCTGTCCCCTCTATGTTTAGCCCCTTTTGGGCAATAAAGAAATATTATAGGTGCAAGAGCGGCTGTGTGGTAAGTAGCTTGCTTACGAACCACACGGTTCCGGGTTCAGTTCCACTGCGTGGCACCTTCGGCAAGTGTCTTCTACTATAGCCTCGGGCCGACCAAAGCCTTGTGAGCGGATTTGGTACCTCTCTTTTCTTCAGATGATAGAGATAAATTTTGCTCCTGTGTCTATTACATGTTCAGCGACCTTTCTCCATTGCCTCATTGTTGTTTCTTAACCCCAGGTCGACCATGTTTGAGAAGGCTTGTGATCGAAGCCACTCCAACTATAACGAAAATACCTGATTTTTGCGACATAACTGCAACTAGAACCCCTTCACACAATGTTTTCTACCTTACTTAAGATGGCCGGTTGTTATCTTGGGAGATATAACTGCTGTTTTTAGATGATTGAGCGACTACATAAAACGCCTCTTATTGATTCCCTTATTTGTAGTTTTGATGGTTGTGGTGGAGGATGGCGGGTTGGGTTGTGATGAATTTGGCAAGGATATTGATTAGTTTCAATTAAATCTTTGTCCAGGATACATCAGGTTTAAAGACTCTCCATCGTTGATAATTGGAACCATTTACCAGAATCATTATCTCTGTTATTACTTTAACCACTGAATCATTGAAAAAGAAAACCGGTAGGATGTAATTTCAGGAACATTTATATGTTATTTCTATCAGATCTAACTACTCATGTAGTGGCTTCGCCTTTAGCTTGTGTAATTCATTCGTTTGTAATCATGCATCATGTTTTGGAGAGTGTCACAGAGCTTCGAGGTAAGAGTGACGACTCAGTACAGAACAGCTGAGATAGTAGGAAACCTATTTTACAAGATAGAAACACGTTCCAAGTTGTCTCCCGTAGTTACATAAAGTATATAAAATAATATCAATCACTTGCTAACAACGTCTATTCTTTGTCAAATAATTACTTCCAGTAAGCTTTCTAATGTTAACTGGATTAGGTATGTTATCACTATCTTAACTATTCAAAATCGCTAACATTTAACAACGATAAACGAATTCTAAAAATAATTCTATTCACTCGATAGATAAGAGAGAAAGACGTACTTTAGCGACATCAGATAAGAATACAGTTGTAAAAGAGAAAATCTATTTATATTGTATATAAAATAATTTATGTTTTCTTTTATTTCTTTGACTTCATTATTTGCATATTTTACTAGTGATTTTGTAGAATACAAAGCACATACACTCATATATTTGCATGCGCACACACGGCACACACACTCACAAATACGCACACACACACGTCCACACATTCACAAGCATGCAGACACTCAGTCACACACACACACACACACACACAAGTGCATAAGAGATAATGAACTGTATAATATATCTTATGCACCCATACAAGCATACACATGCCTACCTCAAAAGATAACCAGCTATGTAAGAAGAAATCTAGATTGAAATGAAAATAAAATTGAATGCATAAACACACATACATAATATATTCGCGGATTGCAATTATGGAGTTTTCGTTTCTTAGAAACCAGTCACCTCATTATCGTAAGAAGCATTCAAATAATCTAAAATATAGTACGATATATATATATATATATATATATATATATATATATATATATATATATATATATATATATATATATATATATATATATATATATATATATATGACTGCATTCATAAGTACATACATATTTACATTACATAGGCGCAGGAGTGGTTGTGTGGTAAGTAACATGATTACCAACCACATGGGTTCCGGGTTCAGTCCCATTGCGTGGCATCTTGGGCAAGTGTCTTCTACTATAGCCTCGGACCGACCAAAGCCTTGTGAGTGGATTTGGTAGACGGCAACTGAAAGAAGCCCGTCGTATATTTGTGTATGTATATATATGTGTGTTTGTGTGTCTGTGTTTGCCCCCCCCCCACCAACATCGCTTGATAACCGATGCTGGTATGTTTACGTCCCCGTAACTTAGCGGTTCGGCAAAACAGACCGATAGAATAAGTACTAGACTTCCAAAGAATAAGTCCTGGTGTCGATTCGCTCGGCTAAAGGCGGTGCTCCAGCATGGCCGCAGTCAAATGACTAAATCAAGTAAAAGAGTAAAAGAGAGAGTAATAGATGCATGTACACACACACACACACACACACACACACACACACATGTATATATATATAGGCGGAGTCATGGCCTAGTAGTTAGAGTGTTGGTCGTGAGATCGTGATTTCAATTCCTAGACCAGGTGGTGCGTTATGTTCTTGAGCAAGACTCTTCACCTCACGTTGCTCTGAGATCACTTCGACACCTGACGTGTGGTACACCGCGCATCTGTTCAGGCAACCTCGATTTGACGGAGAGAGAGCGAGAGCTAATATAGAGTACAGACATTTGTTCACTATAAACATATCATTTGTGCAGGTCGTTCTGCAAATCCTGAATACTCATACGTCGTCTTTGATGGGCGAGACCATTATATATGCATTATATGAGCAGTCTGCAGTGTAACGGGCCGAAACTGCAGGGATGACCTGGAACTCGACTGATTATGGAGGGCTCCGAATTGTTTTTTCCTGTCATTCTTTATATCGTCTAACGAACGGTCCGGATGTTTTGTTGTCACCTGTTACGCTCTTCGAATTTTTGTTTCGTTTTTTTTTTTTCATATATACATATAGTAGCGTACGTACGCTTTTGGTCTCATGTATGTATGAATATATATATATATATATATATATATATATATATATACATTTTTTCCTTGACACATGTATTGAAAAACATGACTGTTCTGGATTTATCTTAAATTTTATAAGAATGTGTACTTGCACAATTTTTACATTTTGTTTGAGACAGGAAAGTTCCTAAATCTATCGCTACTATTTCTAGAATAAACGGCGGAGAGCTGGCAGAATCGTTAGCACGCCGGGCAAAATGCTTAGGAGCATTTCATTCATCTTTACGTTCTGAGTTCAAATTCTAGCAGCGTAGACTTTGCTTTTATCCTTTCGTGGTCGATGAAATATGTACCAATTGAAGCAAGCACTGAGCGCGATGTAATCGACTTATCCATCTCTCGAAATTACTGGCCTTATGTCAAAATTTCAAACCAATATTTCTAGAACGTCATTATCTCATCTTCACGATGCGGTGCTATGCCGCCCTTTAAGAGTAAAGAGAGAAATGCAATTTGATCGGTGTGCTTTATTACACGAATTTAGATATTTTACCGTTAAATTATAAACGAAATCAGTCAGATGGGGTTCTTGGTTGCGTTTAGTATATACTATCTGCGTGTTTATTTTAACATCAAGCTGTATTGGGAATCTTCACTTTAGCGTTAGTTGTTTACTTTTGTGGGGAATTATTTTGAGTATAAACGTGTTGCTTAATAATGCACACCACAGGAATCCCAATTTTGTAAGCACGGACCGGAAACAGATAAGAAAACATTAATGTGTCACACATCTGTACTCTAATCATTCCCACAATAATAGTCGATAAAAGATAGATGACATTAGTCGGAACTCAAGATGAAGTTAAAATAAACAGGGCAATATACAATTGTCACAAACAAGAATATACGGTCTCAGTAACATCTAACGGTCAATTGTTTAAATTCCAGCTGTAATACATAAACTAACTATATTAACCCACCTATTACAATGTTACAGCTAACACTGGGCTATGGGGGTCTTGAACTGTTGATGATGGTTTAAAATACTATACTGTTAGAAACAGTTAGCGAGAGCAACTGTTTTATCGAAAGTGTACACGTTTCGTGACGTCCTGTGCCCACATATGCACATACATATACGTATAGATGTAAGTACGTACATATACGTATGTATATATACACATGTATATATTATTTGTATATATACATATATATATATTACATATATATGTATGAATATAAGTATGTATGTATACATGTATATATGTATGCAGATAAAACAAGGGACAACTGATGAGGGGGATGTTCTTTATGTTGCCTGTCTCGTTTCTCATTTTTTCTACATTTTTGTTAATGTCCTATACTCATATATGCCTGTATATTTACATATATATATATATATATATATATATATATATATATATATATATATATATATATATATATATATGTAGGTATGTACATATATGTATGTATATATGCATATATTTATATACTATTTATATTATTATATGTATGTGTATGTGTATATATGTATGTATATATGTATGTGTATGTATATATATGTATGGATATATGTATGGGTATATATATGTATTTATATATGTATGTGCGTATATATGTATGTATGAATATGTGTATATATACTTATATAAGGTGAGAATTTACAAAAAAAAACCACAAAAGAGACGAAGACGGGTGCGTAAACAACAAACGCATGTATCAGTTTAACGCTCGGGAAGTGAGAAAGTCTTTTACGTTTTGGGCTTACGCTCTTCGACAGAAAGGAACACAGAAATAAAAAAGGAGAGAAAATAGAATAAGGTTTAGTAGCTAACGATCTATCGAAAATGTTTTACTTGGAAAGAAAAATGTGGCTTTTCATTTGGGCATCGATTCGACCTGAATCTACAGGATTCCCTTTTAGAGTATCACAGCATTTTCTCACGGAGGGACTGGAATAATCAGCTAAGACATGGCCGATGCCAAGACGATTTTATGTATTCTCCACTTGACACTTTTGACACCTTCTATGCAAGCAATGGTGGACACCTACAGCAGTTCCCATTGTTTTCTGAACGGTATGTCTCTCATTCTTGCCGTGTTACAATAATTATAGATACAAATAGTCCCGCTAATGGCTGGTGAGATAACCAGGAACAGAGATGACGAATGTTTATCACTAGCTCACTTTAGAATGACAAGTGTCATTCTGTTTTTCTCAACGGCTGCTGAAATAACAGGCAAAACATTGACATCATTCTGTCTTTCTGCTCTATTTCACTGTCTCTATCACCCTTTGCGGGTTCATTGCTACTACCAACGCATAAACAGTAAACAACAGAAGAGGAAGTTGGTAAGAGTGAGCTCCCTTTTCTTTTTTATCGTCTTTTGAGGTTTCGCAATGAACCAAGGAATTCCACCTATCATTAAGAACTGAAACGTATATTCAACTATTTGTTCTAGCTCTGCGTTTGAACCATGTGACGAATTGTGTTTTGGACTCAAATGATTATTACAGCTTTGAGCTGCCTTCGATCTGTGTGTTTCGGGCCATTCATCATTACTAAATACATACTGGAATCTAAATACATCTGGAAGTGTAAAGGCGAGAAGTGTCAGAAGATGCAAAGAGGTCCAAGTGCGCCATAGGTTGTACAAATCGTTGGAAAATTAATAGTTGAGAATGTGGACGCGCTTGGCGTAAGGAGAACAGCTTCTGGGTTAGAATGAAGCACGACGGTGTGAAATTTTAGAACCAGAAGTTTGTGAAAACAGAGAATGGTAGTGTAAATGAACTTAATATCTATGTTAAAATAATACTCAGGGCTGTAGAAAGGATTAAAATCGTTATTATTGTGGAGATATGAATATCAATCAATATGTGATTGAATCCAGGTTACTGAGTTATCGCAGCGTTTCGACCCTGCAGAGATCACTCTTGATACCACGAACTGCGCCATGTTTTATGACTAATATCACGTCAGTATCGAAGTGCAACAAATCTCTGTGGTGAAGTTTGATTATTCATAGCCTTTTCCTGAAATTGAAGCAGACGGTAGCCTATAGCCACAGACTGATGGGCCGGTGATTTAATATCAGTTTGTCTTGTTCAGTCCTCATGTTTTAACGTTTATTGTATGTATGAACAGATGAAAATACCTGTCAAGTATTGAGGTTTATAACTAACCCTTGCCTAAATTAGAAACCAGTTTTGTTGTTGTGGTTGTTTTTGCTGCTGCTGTTGTTGTTGTTGCGGTTGTTGTTTTGCAGTTGATGTTGCTGTTGCTGTTGTTGCGATTGATGTTATTGGTGGTGTTATTGTAGATGATGTTTTGGTTGATGTTTTTCTCTCCTGATAAGATATGGCTACGCATCGCTCATGTGTTTGGATTACATTTTAATTTTTTTCCTTTTAGAAATCGTTTTATCTTTTCTGTGTCAGATCGCGTAGAAATAAAACAAAATTGAGTAGTTTATTTTTAATTTTTCCTCCAGTTTAAAAGTAGAAAAAAAAATTATCAAGAACATTTTGGTTTGACCTGCTTGCATTCGACACAGAATGACAACATGAGGTTAGAACTAATGCTTCCTCAAAGAAAACCTTTTATAACTACACCGAAACAATCAAAGCAGAATATGAATAAAAAATACTTTGCCCCAGGCATGCAATTTGAATGGAACAAAATAATTTTTCTCTTGATAAAAGAGAATAATTTTAGCGACTCGCTTAGTAACAATAACAAAAACAATAGCAACGATATCACAACTTTGCTCTGACAAATTTGCAAATATCACTTTCAGTAAGAAAATTTTACATATAAACAATATCAAATCAAAGAAAGAAATGCAGTGGAGTATATCACGAAGACTTCCATCACTTTGCCCGAGATATATGTGGACAGCGATAGCATTTCTCTATGCCCTCAACTGATAGATTGAAAGAAGCTCTATCTGGAGTATGAAAGGATGTAATGTCCATCCGGCATGCTAAGGTATACAGCGGTGTTTCTCCTGGCTGATCTTTAAAACCAAAGTTAAAACAAACGCTCGTAAGTTTTGCATCAAATTTATAGTCTGGTTCACTGCAATACAAAAGTGATGGTCAACACATTGGTTGTGACATTGCTTCCGAGCTCTTCATCATCTCTATTGTGCAATATGGATGGAAGGGGGAGGGTTAATGACTAGGATTGACATGTGATAATTAGAGGTCAGTATAGATTTGAAATATGTCGTGAGTGTCAGACCACAGAGCCACTCCGAAGCTATTCTTCATGTCGAGCGCAAAAAAAAAGAATGAGACTAACAATGCAAGATAGCAGGCCTATCTATGATACCTGTGTTAGGAAGAGCTAATTGAGGGGTTTTTGCCCTTAGGGGAATGAGAAAGACAGGAACAAAGAGCGGGAGACAGAGATATATGTACATTAGCAGATCCGGCTACAACAGTATGCACTGAGGACAACTACATTAGAATAAATGCGAGCCAAAATTCTGGAAAGATTGAGAAAATCTTGTATCTACAATCCCAGAAGTAGACGATGCTAAAATTGACTGAGTACCACTTCATCCGGTTGCGTGTATGAGGAGAAGGTAAGGACTGGAGAGGGAGACTATCGGAATGTTGAAGTGGACAAAGAAAAACAAGGAAGTGTTGTTGAGCGGCGGTAAAATAAAAATTGTGTAAAACATGAATAGAAACGTATTCTGCCGAAGGCAATAATGAAAAGAACTTTTTTATCATTGAAACTGTTGCTGAATATCGACAACATTGAGGAGAAAGACGTGTGTCCAATATGAAGAAGGCAGGTCTTTGATATGATGCTGGTGGGGAAGATCTCATCAACAATTAACCGAAGTGTCGCATCCAGAAGCCATTGGATATCTTTTAACATGAACATCAGAAAAAAATGCTTACTATTACCTTGGTGAGAACCGAGTTTCAATACAATGAGTGGCAAACAAGGCGGAGTGGTAATGATGGTGTTTTAAATCCATCTAGCTAAGGTGTTGGTGTCTTACACAAATTATGTCTTGTTTTGATCATCGTTTCATATAATCAAAACTTTAACACGCTTGTGATATCACTTTTGCGCCTCCATTCGTTTTGTCTGGTCCATCGCCATTCGTTAATAACTCCAATATCTA
>NC_142937.1:83683896-83686396 GCF_046866305.1 Octopus bimaculoides | reverse complement strand
GGGTTCAGATAGCTAATGGAGTAGACACAAATAAAGAGATAAAAATTCGAGGTGAGGGCTTCCAAAAGGAACTGTTGGAATTGATCACGAATTTGATGTTTGTACGAAACATTTCGGGCCTTGCTCCTAGAGTAGAAAAGAATATAAGGGCGGTGAGCTGGCAGAAACGTTACCACGCCGTGCTAAATGCTTAGCGGTATGTCGTCTCTCTTTACGTTCCGCCGCGGTTGAATTTGCCTTTTATCCTTTGGGGGTCGATAAATTAAGTACCAGTTGTGTACTGGGATCGATCTAATCGACTAGCCTCCTCTCCAAAAATGTCGGGCTTTGTGCCTAGAGTAGAAAAGAGTGTATTAATGTTGCATGTTCATTAGTGCTGCAAACTCGTTAGATTTACACGCACGCCATGCGCACTCCCTGAAAAAAGCCAGATGTCTGATAGCCCATCCCTCCCTCACCAGACACTGAATAAACACTGGTTGAACATGAGCACTATGTCATCTCATCCTCACTCTTAAGTGCAACCGTAAATAATTCAACCCTCCTCTTCTGAACTTGTTGACATTATACCGCAACCCGGTTTTTATATCCACTCTTTGCATCTATCTCACCTCACTGGCTGCTGTCAACTATATTTTATCTGACATGCCAGACCCAGACTTTGAAAGAAGCACTTCGTTAAATCCATCCTCTCCATATGTCTCTCTTTTTTCCCCTCCCTCTCTCTCTCTCTCTCTCTTCCTCTCTACTTTATCATACATTCCTACATACATACATACACGCACACACACACACACATGTATTATATTACATATACTTGGTTTCTTTAGATGAAGTCACGCGTTCACCCACTCACAAAATATTGCTATTACTGTTGATGTTGATGATGATGATGATGATGATGATGATGAGGAGGAGGAGGAGGAGGAGGAGGAGGAGGAGGTTTTTGTTGCTATTAGCTTTATAATTCAGGGTTTGAGTCATAAGTTCAGATATTCCATTTTTGGAACGAGAAGGTATTTCGGAGTTATATATGTCTAATTAATCTATTAGATCTGTAACCGTATGTCGAAACTAAAATAGTTACATCACGAAAGAGCTATTCTCGGCGGTGCTCCAGTATGGCCACAGTTACATGAATGAAACAAGTAAAAGAGTAAAAGTGTTTCATAGAAAAATGCGCTGTCATTTTTACGATTAAGTTGGGATTTTATGGTAAACAAGAATGTCTAAGGGGCAGAAATATGTCATCGAAATGCCAAATGTAAATATTTTCAGCAGAATTTTGACAATGCATGCTTCAAATTTAAATCAACTTTTAAGCATACTGTTTACAGTTTATAAGAAGCCATTAATCTCAGCTTGCAGTTAAAAGACTAAAAATTATTATATTGTTATCCATACTATGAGATATCTAAATCCTAATTTTTCAGTAATCCAGTCCATTGGCTAATTTAATTATCAGAAAAAAATATTTAACACATTGGTACAATTTGGAAAGATGTATTGATTTACTCACAAAACAAAATTATACAAACGCAGAATTTTGATGAATCCTGTTGGAACTTGCATTTTTTTTTTTCTCATCATTACCTTTGAGGTGGAGAAACGTTAGCACGTGGGTGAAATGCTTAACAGTATTTTGTCTTTCTTTACGTTCAAATTCCACCGAGGTCGATTTTGCTTTTCATCGTCGATAAATTAAGTACCGGGGTCGATATAGTCGACAAGTCCCCTCCCCAGATTTTAGGCCTTGAGCCTATAGTAGAAAGGATTAATATTACTACGATTATTATTGTTATTGTTCTGGCCTTGTGCCAAAATTTGAAGCCAATACTATTGTTGCTGCTGATTTTGCTGTTGTTGGTGTTGCTGCTGCTGCTGCTGCTGTTGCTGCTGCTGTTGCTGCTTCTGCTGCTGTTGCTGCTGCTGCTGCTGCTGCTGCTGCTGCTGCTGCTGATGATGATGATGATGATGATGATGATGATGATGATACCACGATTATTTCTCACTGCAGAATCGTTGAGAAATGTTTAAAACGTTCTCAATGATTTTAAGAATAACTGATAGATATTTTCTTTTTCGAACATTTTGGAGGCTGATCCTGTAACGGAGTGAAACAACAAGGTCACTTTGTGTTTAAAATCTTGATCGTTCTTCTAGTTAACACTAAGTCAGCAATGTCTTCTCGTTATACTGGGACCGTGAACCAAAAGAGTGATCAGAGCAACACAACAAATCGAAATTAAAACAAACATCAACGAAATCTCAGCCACAAACATTGCAGGAAGAAGGCGCAAGTTTTCGATAGAAAAATTACGTGAAACAATTTTGACAACCATATATACCTGTATTCGGAAAACGCTTATTTGACTTTTCACTAGCAATTGAACTATCAAATAAGAAATGATTTTACTAAAAGATGGCAGCAACATAACATTCTACTAAAGCATGGCATTTACTAAAGCATGGCAGCACTTTGTGCTTAAGATCGATGCCA
>NC_142937.1:83663896-83678896 GCF_046866305.1 Octopus bimaculoides | reverse complement strand
TAGCAACGTTTTCAAATAGAATAGCGCATCTATTCAGTGCCTAAATATTGCTTGTTGAAATAAAATTCTGCCTAGATACGTGTCGCCAAAGCAAGACACTTTTAGTAGCTTACCTTCTTACATTAAATGATTAGTAGCTTACCTTCTTACATTAAATGATTATATATATATATATATATATATATATATATATATATAGAGAGAGAGAGAGAGAGAGAGAGAGAGCTAGATAGATAGAAATATAGATAGATAGGTAGATAGGTAGATAGATAGATAGAGATAGATAGATAGATAGATAGATAAATAGATAGATAGATAGATAGATTTCTCAAATTTGCGTGTGTGCATGTGTGTGTTTGCTTGTTTTCATCAGAAAGATAAAATGAAAGGTTAGATACTCAGTTGGAATCGAACCAACATTTCGTTCTTGATAATGATTTTCCTTCTATATATATACATACACCCCAACCCATATATTAAACCATGGGAATTTGCATCATTTTAAAACCGGAGAAACCGTTATGCTAGTGTGCTGGTCTTTCCCTATAACTTTAGTTATCTCAGTAAATACTTCTTGTTTGCTTCTTTAATTTTGCCAAATGTAAAATTTCAATCGTTCGACTGTTTCCTCATTCGGAACTTTGTGTGATGAATATCATTCAATTCGATCAGGCAATTTAAACACGAGCGTATTTTATATCATGCACGATCTGTAAACATATACGTTAAATGGCGAAATTATAATGCAGTCAGAAACAAGTCACCAATTGGAATTTTGTATGCTAAGCTCAAGGGGTCGTGAGTTGGTATTTATCATGCTGCACTCTACCAATAAAGGAAGATATGTATCCTTCAGAACTGAATTTTGGATGAGTCATAAAATCTGATCCAATCTAAATAAATCGAAGATAAGTCTAGCAAGGTAATGAAGGGTGGTGTCATTGGTATAAAGTAGCGACAAAATGACTGACCAAGAAGTCATAGAAAATCTACCTGGAAACAAATAAACCACATATATAGTGAGAATGAGCCAGAAAACATCGAGCTAGTGATAAGAGATAAAGCGAAAGTGAAGGAACAAAGAATCTAGCAAATATCTTGAAATAAACCAAAGTGGAAAATATCAAGCTGATCTAAGTTAATAATAGAGAGATAAAGATGTAAACATATAGCATAGCAATCGCGCAGAAAACTCAATAGCATAGATATAAAGTAAAAATATATCTAAAAGCCAATGTATAGTAAAGGAACCAGAAATAAACTAGCTATATCCTGTAATCAAGTTTATCTCTGATTCAATTATACATCAAAATTAATCTAGGCGGAGATCAACTAAGGACAACCTTCAGAGAAGTATAAAAATATGTTGAAGATAATAACACTGCGATAAAAATAATTAGAAGAGGTACAATTGAAGTTGTTTAAAGCTTAGTATCAGAAGTGTTGTGATATTTCTCTACATAAGAAACATTCCAAGGACATTTCACATATATATTGACATTTGTACAACATATATAATTATTTTGGGAGGCTGAAATTGTTACCACAGATATTTCATCCAACTGAATATTAAAGTTTGATTATATTACAATGTGAGTAAGAGGTACATTGGTAAACAAGTCGAACTCACAAGATTTTATTAAATTTTTCATTGGTGTTTTTATAGACTTTTTTTTTACCTACTGTAGGTTAGGTTGCATTGGAAACTGCAGGATTTAATAAAATTAAACAAATCTTAGGGTATTTCTAACCACTGAACGAAGGTACGATTAAAAGTATAACACGTCATGCCTTTCTACGAGTCATTCAGAAAACCCACCTTTACGTGCATGCATATATATGGACAACATATACGCACATGCATATGCACAAATATATATATATATATATATATATATATATATATATATATATATATATATATATATATATATATATATATATGTTCATATATGCATATACATATATAAATATATATGTGTATACATATATATGCATATATATATATATATATATATATATATATATATATATATATATATATATATGTATATATATATATATATATATATATATATATATATATATATATATATACATATGCGGATATACATAGACAAACATATACAAGCAGATATAGTAAAACAACTAATTACATAAAAAAGATGGAAACATGCATGCCATGAATTACTGAATGTATAATCAAATAACTGAAAGAATTTAGCTGATTTGAAGTGAAAGAGAGATGGAACTAGCAAGAATGGAAACGAAACAAGAAACTTCGAGAAGTGCTTCCAGCTTTAATTAGAAGGACATTGACCGACAAGCTTTAAAAATTAGATTACATTAATCAACGCTGTAAGTTAAATATTTCTTATTCGTTGCATATGAGAATACCCTCATTGCAGTGATCCGCCTTTGTCTGTAGCAAGTATGTTGCGAGGTAAAGAACCTGTCTAAACGAGAACAAAACTAAGGAAGAAAGCAAAGTCTTCAGTGTGAGTATGTGGTTTGTGGGGTCGACCGCATCCTCCGCTTCATTTTTTGTAAATCAGTCATTCTCATTTAATTGTATATATTTTAATTGTTTATTTATTCATACGTTTCGTCTCATTCGATTCCTTGACCCAATGTTTGTTTTGTCTGTCCTCTTATCGTCCCCTCTTTTTCTCAGCTTCATGGTTAATAAAGAAATTGATTGTAGGTAGTTTGATTCTCGTTTGTGTAGACAAATATAATTCAAAAAGATCTGTTAACTCAATCGAGTCACTAGGACCCATGCTGACATCAAAATTGGTATGAAAATTTTTTATTGTCCACAGAGTATTATTTCAATTAACGTTTGTTATTCTAATTAGCAAGATAATATCAGTGCTATGCTGATAATTTTGAGTAAGGGTAATCAATCTCAATTGCTTTATTAAGTTAACTAGTATTATAGATACATGGTAGTTACAGCGTCAAACTGAGAATCTTTAATAAGTTCTTAGCGATAGAATTGGAGCGATTGATTAAAGCTTAAGCTTCTCAGATTTCTCAGAGAGGGTAGTTTTCTATGTATAATAATCTTTGGCGAGATTTATTAAATAGATTAAAGGATTATCCTTAAAGTCGGCGTCATTTGGTCTTTCGAATAAGAGGATGGTGATTTGGGTGTCAGATATTCATATTTGTCAAGAATTTGTAGATTTGTTGTAAACTCCATAACTCTGTGTTTTATCAAGTTGTGTGTCTTAAACCATGCTTTCTCCTTGTAATCTTCGCCTAAAATTTTGGATATGAAACGATATGTTCCTTTGTGCAGCTGATAACGATCGTCTGCTTTTATCAAAATATACATGCATATCGCTGGAATTAGAGATGTTTAAGATTTCACAAATAGTTCCTGCTGGAATAATCTCAGGTAATCTTTCAGAAATTCTATATTTTTAACCAAATTAAACGAAACTTTTTAGAATTTATTTATGAGATGATCTGGTGTTGTTTTATTTTATAATTATTAAATTGAAAACTGGATTGTTCGGGTTGGTGCTCCTGTTGCTTAAAGAGTTAATGATAATAGAATTAATTTTCAAAATTCAAATACAAAAGGAGGATACCTTTAATACTTTTAATAGCTTTAATAGGATTTTTAAAAATTGGAGAGTATAGGAAATCCTATCAGGTATAAATTACTGTATGTAAAAGTTTAATTAGAAAAAGAAATCAGTTCATTAAATGTAAAAGAAAACTACAAGAAACCAATACAAACATTAAACAAGAATCCATAAATGCGAACGCTTTAATATGTGATATTAACCAAACTGGAAATTAAAAAAATATATACGATATTAAGTAATCTGTAAATAAGAATTATTCTAAGAGAAATCATTAAGAAACGGT
The DNA here is from genome assembly GCF_046866305.1 of Octopus bimaculoides. NCBI lineage: Eukaryota > Metazoa > Mollusca > Cephalopoda > Octopoda > Octopodidae > Octopus > Octopus bimaculoides. Next base: position 83,675,014 of record NC_142937.1, on the reverse strand, counting down.
GGCGATGCTATTATCATTTTACGTCATTTAAAAAAATTAATTAAATTAAATCCGATGTGTGTGTGTTTGCGTGTCTGTGCGTGTTTATACATATCGTTGCTATTATGCAAAAGTGACGTAAGTCCAAAACGCTGTTTTTTAGGAAACGAAAAAATAGTTTCACCATTCTATAGTAAAACCGTTGTACTACACTTTGACAGTATTTGATATTTGGCATCTGAAGCAGGTGGAGATACGATAGTTTGAACAAAAGAATCGTTGGCTGTAGTAGTAGTAGTAGTAGTAGTAGTAGTAGTAGTAGTAGTAGTAGTAACCGTATCACTACTACTACTACAGCCATTATGTACCCATACAAAAAACGCTCCCACGTGGACTATGTTGACACCAGTAAGAAACAATTATGAACTTTTCTTTTAATTACAATTTTTTTGAAATATGTATTTTTGATAAGGTTCGTTTTTTCATGAACCGAAACATGTAAAATATCTCTGAGAAAATTATAAATTAAAATTTATTTTATATAATGGCGTTTTCAAACATCTTTTTTATAAATATATACCCACTCGTATGCCGCCTACACTTTTATATATATATATATATATATATATATATATATATATATATAATTATTACAAATTAAAAGGGTAAAGGTTTATCAATTCATTAATTTATTAATAAATCAACAATTAATTATTTTTACCAAGCCCTTCGGTATGTAAGCACCATTATCGGTGGAGAACTTATTTAAAAAGTTCATATACATTTATAAACATAATTAAGGGATCAGCAAACATTTGCTCCACCACATACCGAAGTTCAGAAATAGCAGCTAAAAAAGCTGAGATTCCAACAGATAGCATTACTTGTAACTCACAAAGGCAAAAACAAGAAGAAAAAACAATGAAATGGCGTGTACACTATCGGTGGAGAACTTATTTAAAAGTTCATATACATCGATAATGGTGCTTACATACCGAAGGGCTTGGTAAAAATTATTAATTGTTGATTTATTAATAAATTAATGAATTGATAAACCTTTACCCTTTTAATTTGTAATAATTGTTCACTCCCTGTTAGTAAACGCAAATTCTCTGCGGTATTGCTTGTGACGCACATGGTAATTTCTTGAGGAAGGGATAGTGGAGTGGCTGGCCGAGGTAGATTCGGTTATGCTTTCAGGCTGTGTCGAGGCATGATGTCCACTCGTTCATGCATGCACAGTTTGCTAGCATAGTCGAATTTACTACTGGAATATCATACCGATGAAGGAAATTGAGTATTATCACTCATAATCCAGAAACGCGTCTACGATTAACTTCGGAATGGTTAGTTTTCATTGTTTTTTCTTCTTGTTTTTGCCTTTGTGAGTTACAAGTAATGCTATCTGTTGGAATCTCAGCTTTTTTAGCTGCTATTTCTGAACTTCGGTATGTGGTGAAGCAAATGTTTGCTGATCCCTTAATTATGTTTATATATATATATATATATATATATATATATATATATATATATATATATATATAGTTACACAGACAGATGCATAGATAGACAGTGACTTAAGCAGAATTAGCTCAAATTGCTTAAAGTGTACACAGAAAATAAATGGGCTTTTAACAAGTACGACACAATAACCTAATTTCTTAAATATTCTAACAAAGCAAGAACATGGAAGAAATTCATGTTGTCGCTAATGTAGCTAAGAATTGACTACAACTTGTAACAATCGTATGGAGTATAATGGAGTCATCGGATGGTAAGGGTTGTAATTCATTTCTAATTCATTTATCTCTTATGAACTACTAAATCTAAGACTAGAAGTCTGTGTCTGTTTTGAATAAAGGACAAGTGTGAGTTAACAGCTCATGGCTAATTATGGTCATAAATATCATCAGATGTATCACTTTTCCCAGGGAGGTAATAAGACATTAGGAATAGTCCGTTGGATATAAGTAACTGTCTATAAAATGAGGCAGGTTAGAGGTAGACTTTAAATTTATGATGTTAATTACCAGTTAAATCATGATGTTAATTACCAGTTAAAGTGTCAACGTCGCTACGTTCTGAGTTCAAATTCCACCGGGGTCGATTTTGCCTTTCATCCTTTCGGGGTCGATAAAATAACTACCAGTTGAAGACTGGGGTCGATGTAATCGACTCTTCTCCACCCACAAAATGGCTGCCAATTTGACAAAATTAGAAACCATTATCATTATTATTATCTTTTTTATCGAAGGTTTTGTTGGAGCTCCTGGAGTATTGCATGTGTAGTGGGCTTACTACCTGCAGTGCTCATTTGGTACTTACTTTATCGACCCAGAAAGAATGAAAGGTAAAGTCGACCTGGGGGGAATTTGAACTCAGAACGTTTTGACGGGCGAACTACCGCTAAATATATCGCTCGTCGTGCTAATAATTCTACCAACTCGCCGTCTTCACAATACTAATATAATAATAGTAATTGTAATGATAGTATTAAAAGTGTTAATATAATGTTAATAGTTGCGATGATGATGATGATGATGATAATTATCATCATCATCATCATTATCATCATCATCAACCTCATCATCAGTAAGGTGCTGGGATTATGGTTGTAATGGGAAACTAATCATGATGTAAAGATAACCGAGATGATGATGATGTTCATCATCATCATTATCATCATCATTTTATAATTAAGTGTGAAATCTTAGAGTTTCTTGGGCGGGATTGAAGCGAGACGGAATTAGAAATAACGAACAGAAATCTGACCTGTAGGTAAGGAGGAGATGGATGGGAGGAAGAGTTGGAGGTAGGGGAGGGAATAAGAAGAGGCGGAGAAAAAGAATGGGAACAACTGCTAAGTCTGCTATAGAAACAAACAAGTTAATATGGATTCGTCTGAGGAGGAAACGGAGAAGAAGAGCGTGAAAGTAAAGGAAAAACCTATTCAATAAAAAGAATTTTTTCCCGTCAATATCAAAGTGTAAATTAGGTTACGTAGATGCGCGAACGATGGAGAATGTGTGTACGATTGAGTAAGTGTTATTTCGCATGCGTGTATGCATTTATGAGAGATGTGACTGTTCCACTTGGTTTCATGTTGCCTGGTTCTCTGGAACGATCTTGGCCATAGTTCCACACGATAGGGCTGGCCTTATGTTAAACAACAACGTCGATGTCAGTACATCTGCACCGTACCCCCATCGCCTCTATGTGTATGTGTGTATATTTATATATATATATATATATATATATATATATATATATATATATATATATATATATATATATATATACATATATATATATATATATATATATATATATATATACATATATATATATATATATATATATATATATATATATACATATATATATATATATATATATATATATCATCATCATCATCATCATCGTTTAACGTCCGCTTTCCATGCTAGCATGGGTTGGACGATTTGACTGAGGACTGGTGAAACCGGATGGCAACACCAGGCTCCAGTCTGATTTGGCAGAGTTTCTACAGCTGGATGCCCTTCCTAACGCCAACCACTCAGAGAGTGTAGTGGGTGCTTTTACGTGTCACCCGCACGAAAACGGCCACGCTCGAAATGGTGTCTTTTATGTGCCACCCGCACAAGCCAGTCCAGGGGCACTGGCAACGATCTCGCTCGAAAATCCTACAGGAGCCAGTCAGGCGGTACTGGCAACGGCCACGCTCAAAATGGTGCATCTCATGTGCCACCCGCACAAGAACCAGTCCAGGGGCACTGGCAACGATCTTACTTGGCTTGCCGGGTCTTCTCACGCACAGCCCATTTCCAAAGGTCTCGGTCCGTAGTCATCGCCTCGGTGAGGCCCAATGTACGAAGGTCTTGCCTCACCACCTCAGCCCAGGTCTTCCTGGGCCTACCTCTTCCACGGGTTCCCTCAACTGTTAGGGTGTGGCACTTTTTCACGCAGCTATCCTCCTCCATTCTCACCACATGTCCATACCAGCGCAATCGTCTCTCTTGCACGCCACAACTGATGCTTCTAATGTTCAGCTTTTCTCTCAAGATACTTACACTCTGACGGGTATTCACATTGACATTACACATCCAACTACATATATATACATATATATATACATATATATATACATATATATATACATATATATATACATATATATATACATATATATATACATATATATACATATATATATATATATACATATATATATACATATATATATACATATATATATACATATATATATACATATATATACATATATATATATATATATATATATATATATATATATATATATATATATATATATATATATATATATATATATATATATATATATATATATATATATGCATGTGCATGTGTGTGTGTGTGTGTGTGTGTGTGTGTGTGTGTGTGTATGTGTGTGTGTGTGTGAGTGCGTGTGTGTGAAGTAAAAAAAACGAAACGTCAATGTAGCGCAAATTCAATACTGACTACAATGGCTTCAGTTCTCTTCCGTTTCAAACCACATTACATATAAATGATAATTCTTACATTGTGCACTCTAGCCAGCATACTCATAAATATATAATGTGGTTTGAAACACAATGGTACTGTGAAACAATTGTAACGAGTATTACACTCACGCTACATTGACTCAACGGCTTCTTCTTTTAACGTACATGTTCTAAATGAAATGGTTACACCCCAGTTATAGCAGTCGTAATCACCGGGGTTCGTGCATCAGTGAGCATTTTTTAATCTGAGTACCAGTTTTAAACTGTAAATAGTCAGGAGTTCGTACTGAATACCGAATGAGGAATACACAGAAATTTTCTCCAATATAGACGTATAGCATATTATCTTCCCGCAGTGTCGAATTAAAAGCGGAACTTGAGGCAGTTCAGGCGGTGTTACACCAGGAAACTTGCATCAAGGAAACAGAAGAGCTACTGGGAGAGATATGCAGTGATATACATATGGAAGTTCCAAGAGGGACCGGATCCAAAATTTGGTATCATGAGTTATATCAGCCCCTCAACAAGACGCCACTGTAGCGTTCCACAAGCGTCACCTACCTCGTCTTGCGTGCGGACCATGTACTACGATAAACAGGGATTCAAAGAACCACAGCTATGTAATATCTTGCCACAAAATATTGAGAGATTTACATGGAGTCGATGCAGACGTTTCCAAGAAACAAGTTCAACTTCTGCTGCCCAAGAGACCAAATAAAGCTGCATCATGACAAGAAATTCAAAACAGGGCAGCAATATCGAACTCCCTTATTCACCAAGAAAATGGCTATTGAAAAAAGGTAAATGAATGCGATGCCTCAGTAAGAGAACCTTTTGGGAAGAAACGCATAAAAGAATACGTATTTGTTCTGGCTCTTTATGCCTGTAATTCAAATTCCGTCAACTTCAAATTTATGTTCATTTCCACGAAATAAAATACCTGTCTAATATATATGTCGATGATATCAGCTAACATCCTTCCCACAAAATCTCTGGCGCTGTGACTAAATCAAAAGCAATTTTCTTGTTATTTTTTTTATCTATTACTCATTCAGCCTTTAGATTACGGTCTGGCTGGAGCACCGAGTTTTAGTTTATTATTATTATTATTATTACTGAGTTTTAGTTTATTGTAATTTTTTTTAAAGTCTGGTACTTATTTTATTGGCTCCTTTTATCGAACCTCTATACTTCAGAGACAAAAACAACACCAGCAAGCATTGTCAAGCGGTAGTGTCGGGCCAAATACCAACATTATGACACACGCATATTACACACGCGCGCGCACACGCACACACACATTATATATATATATATATATATATATATATATATATATATATATATATATATATATATATATATACATATATACATATATATACGACGAGGTTCTTTCAGTTAGCGTGTACTGAATACAGTCACTCACATCTGGACATGCGGCTGGGAAGCAAACATCTTACCACGCAGCCGCATTTGCACACACGCACACACACACACGCACACACAGACGCACACACGCACACACATATATTATTCATATTTAAATCTTATATTTTTAAATCACGTCTTACATTTCTTTTTATGTATGAATGAGCTACTCCACGTCGGTCACCGGAGTGATATTTGATCCCTTTATAGAGTGTTTGGGTGTCGGTTTGGTGTCTGGAATAGGATAGCTTACCTCATGGAATAGGATAGCTTACTTTAACTTTGGTTTGTAATCTACTTAGGAGAAGGATATCTCAAAGATAAAACCTGAGGCCTTGGAAGTTCCTGGTTTTGTCAATTTGCATGTCACACCGGCGAAAGTCTTCTTGGCTCAATAGGTGGGTATAATACAGTGCAAGCTACAGCCACTGACAATTATTCATCTGAAGAGGTACTTCTTGTTCACCAAATCTTAGTAAAATATACATATATACACATCTGTCTCATAATTTTTCGTTTTCATAATAATGGAACACTAGACACAGACTGATAGCTATGCATCATCTACTGGTTGATCCTGTCTTTGATCCGTAGGCTTGACAGAAGGGAAGCGTAACAACAAGTTCGGGATGCGAGACTTGCGTGCTTCTTCCAAGCATTTTCTCAACAGCTTCCACGCAGCTCCGCGTTTGTAAAAGCAAACAGCAACAAAAACAACCTGAATGATCATCAACTACAGTAACACCTACACAATCTTCAACGTCGGTAACAACTGCTTGGCAATATTCCTACTTACACTACACAGATAAGAAAGGAACAAAACAGTTAACATGGAAATATTAGAATATTTGGAATATGTTATCGCCTTGAGATACAAACTATCATCCACTTGAATTAAGAAAAGCTTGGAAACACTCCAGATATAATATAAGCACTCCAACACTTCTATATTTCAACCATTTTACACTGCAGTACTCACAGCAGTACGTGAAAAAAATTTACACTATCTGAAACTTTCACACCTCAGTACACTTCTTTCATCAACACGTTGACAACAACAACGAGCATTACCGACAACAAAAGCAGAAGAGACAAGCAGAAGAATGCAGAGGGAATATTAATAAAGTTCCTTTCAGTTGCGAATTGCTCTTTTGAGAGAAGCCTTTGAAGTTATTACTTTCAGCTAAGATATAATATATATATATATACTCAGGATTAATTTGTGAGAGGCTAGTGGGAATAGATTACACCGGTTTAACACTACTGTGCTGGCCAAGGAAACATAAGGACACATTTTATTGAGCTGTTTATGTATGCATATATGGTCACACGCATATATATATATATATATATATATATATATATATATACACATTTATATATATATATATAATATATATATATATATATATATATATATATATATATATATATACACACACATTTATATACATATATATATATATATATATATATATATATACATAATATATATATATATATATATATATATATATATATATATATATGTGTGTGTGTGTGTGTGTGTGTGTGTGTGTGTGTGTGTGTGTGTCTGTGTATATATACTTACCTTTGTGTATGTAATATGTATGAGTCATCAGCTGAAGAATTATAAAACAGATTCAGGGCCCAAAATTTCGTGTATGACACTCACGCACGCACACATACACACACTCACACACACATATATAACAAGTAAACTGACTGAGGAAAATCACTTTTAGTGACGAAAGTAGTAGGCATGGCTGTGTGGTTCATAAGCTTGCTTCCCAACTACATGGTTCCGGGTTCTGTCTCACTGCATGGCACCTTGGACAAGTGTCTTCTACTATAGCCTAAAAAGCATTGTGAGTGGATTTGGTAGACGGAAACTGAAAGGCACCCTTGATATATATATATAATATATATATATATATATATATATATATATATATATATATATATATATATATATATATATATATATATATATATATATATATCTGTGTGTGTCTTTTTAACAACCGATTTTGGTATGTTTACGTCCCTGTAACTTTGCAGTTCGGCCAAAGCGACTGAAAGAATTACTTTTCGTTTTATATGTTCTGTTTTTTTTTTCTGAGTACAACCATGTTTATCTTTGAGCCAGGCTGATTATAACTAGTACATAGAATGTTATACAGTCCCCTCAAGGCGGCGAGCTGGCAGAATCGCGAGCACCCCACGCGATATGCGTAGCGGTATTTCATGTATCTTTACGTTCTGGGTTCAAATTCTGCTTTTCATCCTTTCGGAGTCGATAAATTATGTACCAGTTGCGTACTTAATTAATTACCAGTTGCGTCGATCTAATCGACTGGCCCCCACCCCAAAAATTTCGGTCCTTGTGCTCAGAGTAGAAAAGATTATACAAGCGCCCCCGAAAACTATCATGACTATAATGTGCTGTGTACTAGTTGCAGTCGTCCAGACTCAAAACTAAACACCGTTGTTCTTACAGAAAAGAAAAAAAAATATCATATAAAACGAAAAAGAAGTTAAGAACAATACTGGAAATATAAAACGAGAAAGGAGAGCTTGGAGGGAAAGTAAATGAGATTTAGGTCCCTTTGGTCTCTTAGAATAGAATCAAGCAATATTTGGTAGGATTAATCCAATGAAGAAAGGCTAAAGTTTGTAAGACTGTCTACCTAATCCAGTTCAAGATCTTGTGTTCGGTAGTTAGACAGAAATCGTTAGGCTTAGTGGGCAGTCTGTCTAGCGGAAGGAACACTCTGATTTAAAATCTGGGGTAGATGGGGTTACTTAGTAACCTTGTCAGTGGCAATGGCTTCTTCGTTGAGATAAAGGCGAAAGAACTACGAACCAGGCGCTAACTCCCGCGTATTGGTCGGATGAGGATAAGTATCAGCCTACATCATATGTTTTGCAGTGGGAATCATAGACATCATATGAATGGCAATGACATCATATGAATGGCAATGACATCATATGAATGGCAATGACATTATACATTCATTATTGTTGCTATTTATTATTATTATTATTATTATTATTATTATTATTATTATTCAGTAGTTTTATTTTTATAACGTGCTTTCACTTCACTACCGAGCGCAGCTCTGTGCGCCTTGGGTATGTGCTGTGGTTTGCTGTGGTGCTCTTATGTTTACTGTATTGAAAGTGTTTTGCGTAGAATGTGTGCAGTACCCAGTAGTGCAATTTTCTGTATGTTATATATATTTGTAAGTCCTGCTATTTTTGTTATGTATTTGTCTGAATATTTTTTTATTATACCTAAGGCACCTACTATGATAGGAATTGTTTCTGTTTTTAGATTCCACATTCGAGTTATCTCTATTTCCAGGTCTTTGTATTTTGAAAGTTTTTCCATTTCTTTTAGAGAAACGTTGTCATCTGCTGGTATTGATATTATTATTATTATTATTATTATTATTATTATTATTATTATTATTATTATTATTATTAGGCATGCGAGCTCTATTTGTTATTGAAGCTTGAGCAAATACCATCTTCAACGCTCTCGAGTCACTAGCTCTGAATCCAGACAGCTTTTCCCTCCTGTGGAATTAATATGCATCAGAGTCTAGGCTATCTGAACGAGAGAGTATGACAAGTGACACGAACCCGTACCATTTAAAGCAAAATTCATGGTGGAGGTAGTTTGATGGCACGTTGAAAGTCCTGTGGCGACGGAGTACAGCGACGAGAACAGGCAAAGATTGTTGCTGGAAGTTCCTAGCCAGAGCTTCACACATAGAAGTCGCAGAGGGCGATAGCCGTTTCTTTGCAGAATTCGAAGGTACTAGCAAGATGTGTGACCTCATTTGGATGGCAAACAATCTTATCTAGGTTAACACTGCTTTTTCCGATATCGTATGCAGAGTGAGAAAAGGAACCCTAAAAATATTTTGTTTTCAATAAGTTTGGCATTAACTGCAAATGCCTAGCCATCCAGTTTATTGCAGTCGAAACAAAGATAAAAGAAACATGCTAATCTTTGGTTGCTGCAATGTATGAACTTTACAAGACAGCAAAGTTAGTCTAGAACGAAAAAAAGCAGTAATTGCAAAGATAATTGGTTCGTATAATTTTGATATTGCTACTCTGAGTGAAACCAGGCTTGCAGACACAGGTGAATTAGGAGAGGTTGGAAGTGACTATACATTTTTTATTTTCGGTGGAAAGACGGCAGATGAGCCAATAATTCATGGTGTTGGTTTTTCCATTTCATTTGACGTCTCGGATATGAAACGTCGTAACAAAAATCAGTGATGGTTATAAAGATGAAATTCTGAAAAGATCAGTTAAACCCTTTAAACCCGTATTAAATTCACTACCGATCCCAGAGTATTCAATGAAATTCTTCAGAAGCCTGTAACTAAGGAACTTGCGGTAGATCTTTACAAGGATCTTATAGAGTATAAGCATGATCATAAACAACCTGTAAGAAAGCTGCGCAATTTGATCTGTCTGATCTGTGAAACTGGAGCTGTTCGCCAACAGTTCATGGATGCATCTATAACGCACTCGTATAGAAACCAGGAGAAGGAGAATGTATGTAATAATCAGAAGGGAATAAGTTTGTCGTGCATAGTTGGAAACGTTCTTGTGAGGGTGATCCTTAACCGCATCAGTTAGCATGTAGTAAACTGCATATATCCTGAACCCCATGTGGATTTCGGGCTCGTGATCCCTTTATATGTGCGTGTGTGTGTATGAAAAACATATATTTTAACTAATTTGAATTTCAATTATTCCTAATCACGTAGTCACAATGCACAATGTGTCTGCACAAGTTTCACCCCATCGTTGTCAATGGATAGAAAGTGGTAGAGTAAGCAGGAATATAAACAATGCTCAGCAATAACCGCGTTGCTCTCGGGTAGGATTTGAACAGAGGCCGCAGGGAGAGGCAATAGTAAACTTGTAATATTTATGTCCATTGTTTTATTGATTCTGCCATTGCCCTGTGTTATTAGACTGATTAAAGATGTCCATCATATTTAATTACGATTTCTGACATTTTATTCTATATATGAAAATGAGTAAATGACGTTACGATTAGATAGATTAGATAAAGCGATTAAATAAATAAGTCAATAATAGGATTAGAATTTGTAAAATCATTATTAACTTTCAAATTGGCTCAGTTGGAATGTTG
>NC_142937.1:83633896-83658896 GCF_046866305.1 Octopus bimaculoides | reverse complement strand
TTCGCTAAACATCTGAAATTTCCAAATAATACCTTTAGTATTTCCTATATAAAAGAAATATAAAGTCCCTAGCCATCTTTGTATCGTCTTGACTCGGTGTCAGAATCAATTCTATATTATTAACAGTTAAAGTGAGAGGAGTGTTCAGTGTCTAGAATTCCACCCCCCGTAGGGAATGAAAAGTGCAAAGACACTGAATTCGTTTTAAAAACGCATTGGACAAGGTGTCCAAGATTCTCGTTAACCTAAAGGAGAGAGATTGGTTGTTTGTTTCTAGGACTCCTTTCAACATAGGTCTGTTTCTTCACCGCTATGCTGGAGCTTATCGACGAAAATGTCTTCGAAAGTACAGTGACTTTATTGCCTTTTCATGGAAATTTTATTATAATAGTCAGGAGATAATTTCTTTTGTAATATAACTGTTTAGGTCATTCTCTTGTCCAGAGAGGTCTGTAAAGATTTCATATTAACTCAATTAGCCTATGCAAGTACTTAATTAAGTATTCAAATTTCATTTGTGCTAGTGTTATTGCTGTTCAACTCTAACTCAAATCTCACTCGTCTGAACAATGATGGAAGACGTTCCATCCATGAATATCTCTTTATATTAAACAGAGTATAAATAGGACAACATGTCTAATGTAACGTTAGGGTGGCGAGCTAGCGGAATCGCTACAGCATCGGACAAAAATGCTTAGCGGGATTTCTTCCGTCTCTCAAAGTTCTGAGTTGAAATGCCACCGAAGTAGGCTATGCCTTTCATCATTTCGGAATCGATACAATAAGTACATGTTGGGCAATGAGGTGGAGGGGGGGCGATACGATCGACTTACTCCTCTCCACAAAATTGTTGAACCTGTGCAAAAGTTAGAAATATCTAATGTAACATTGCTTTTCTAAGATAGTACTATGCTATTTGAGGGACACTTGGCTGTTAATTTTTGCAAGTCAATTATTAGTACAGAGGTTTCTATGGTTATTCGTTATTATTTTCGTTGGTGTGGCAGTATCATTCTTGCATTTCTTCTTTTTATTTTCCATGTTAGTATTTCTGATTGTTGCCACCATTTTTGAAATCCCTGCTGCTGCTATAAGCATTTTTAAGCAGTCGCTTTTTTGTGTATTTGTTGTCAGTTACTGGAGGCGCAATGGCCCAGTGGTTAGGGCAGCGGACTCGCGGTCATAGGATCGCGGTTCCCAGACAGGGCATTGTGAGTGTTTACTGAGCGAATACACCTAAAGCTCCACGAGGCTACGGCAGGGGATGGTGGCGAACCCTACTGTACTCTTTCACCACAACTTTCTCTCACTCTTTCTTCCTGTTTCTGTTGTGCCTGTAATTCAAAGGGTCAGCCTTGTCACACTGTGTCACGCTGAATCTCCCCCAGAACTACGTTAAGAGTACACGTGTCTGTGGAGTGTTCAGCCACTTGCACGTTAATTTCACGAGCAGGTTGTTCCGTTGATTGAGTCGACTAGAACCCTTGACGTCGTAAGCGACGGAGTGCCAACAACAACAACAACATATTCTCAGTACTTTGTTCTCTTTTTAATTGTCTTCATCATTCTAAGGTGGCGCACTATTGTTGTTATGAGGGCTTGGTTCCTTCCTACGTGTTGTAGATGCTTTTCTGTTGCTCTAAGTTTTTCTCTTTTTGTAATAGTTTTCTCTTTGTTTTCCTCCAACAGTGTAGATACTCTCCTTTGTAATCATTATCTCTAACTCGTCACACAACTATGGATTGATATTACTGGCTGCTATCATTGGCGCGGGCTCTCTGCTCACTCGTATCTAGAACTGCTCTTGAGTTCATTTCTTTCGCCATTCTCGAAGATGTGACTGGTGGTGCTTTGGCGACTGAGACACGCTGCTCTTGTTACTGCCTCGTCTCGATTCCGCTATCGAGTTTTTTTTTTTATTTCTTTGCCTTCCTAGGTGTTCCAGTTCTTTAACGCAAAAAAGAAATTTCAGTTGTTTCTTATTACGATATGTCTAGCTACAAGACTTTTTCCATCTCCTTTGACTCAAACCTAATATGCGAACAAGCCTCGTGTGTCTCTGGACGTTTGGGGTGTCATTCGGACTTACAAATCAATTTTAACACCAGCTGACAGACTGTACATTCTTGTCAGTACTAATTTAACCATTCGACCTCATTGAGATTCAAAAACGATAACCAGCATTCACTTCTCTTCCAGTCTTTTATTATCAGCTTCTATTTCTTTCTGCAATATAGTGGGATACAAGTGTATTAGTAGAAGCATATCTCAAAATTTCAGCTTGTACTTTGTGTGGATGTTCGTTTTTGAAAGTGCACTAGACGGTGCCATTACTTTCATTCCTGTGAGAATATCTAACAGAATATCTGTAGCGCTTGTAATTCCTGTTTTGAAAGTAATTCGATACTACTTCCATCATTTTTAAAACGCATATATCATATCTTTTGCGCTCTCTTGTATTAAATCCAACGCCAAAGTGACATTGGTTTTTACAAAATTCCTAAATAGTATTTTAGAGGAAATGTTAAGTGTAGAGGAAATGTTAAGTGTCATGATGGAAGCAAGATTAGCTTTAGTACAAATATTATTTGAAAGATTTTTAAATGTTTGTCTCTGTTCGAAAGTTGTCGCTATTGTTATCACTGTCATTAAAATTGTTTGTCAAACTAAAATTATATCAACCGCGTTCTCGACTGTTACTTCAGTTTACCGATCCCGGAGGAAAGATAACAAAAATCGGTCTGCACCAGAATTGACCTCAGAACGTGTTCTCATTGCTGTTCTCATATCAATGCTCCGCGTGTTATAAAACCAGGAATATTCTTTAACGTTTGTGGAAGTTTGGTTAGTTAGGATATAAATGGATTGTAATCATTGTTGCTACTAACATTTAACTGTATCAGTTTGGGTCCCAAAGTATCATTCTTAGTTTGAAATTAAGGCTTTTCTTAAGCAACGTTGCAACCGATTTGATCTGAGCCACATTGAAATAACATCGTAGAGTGAGTGCCAGCTAAATGAAAATATTTACCTATGAATACAGGCAAGCACATTTTCGCAACTAAGCCTGCACAATTGTATGTGTATGCGTGTGTCTCTGTGCGTGGAAGAGGGAAAAAGGAGTGAGATAGAAAGAGAGAAAAATATAAAGATAAAGAGAGACATGAAACGTACTTTAGAATCTAAGACGACTTCAATTCCATGGAAATGTCTTTGTTGAACTTTAAAAAGAATTCGTGAATGTTCCATGATTATTTGGGAAGCAAGTCTGTATGTTTCCATTAACATATGGTACTTTCTTCAACAGCAGATGTCTATCTTTGGGCGGCGAGAATGCTCTTATATCCACCCCACCACACACACACACACACACACACACTATCGCCTCTTTTGCGTTTTATTCTACTCCTCGAATTTCCTTTATTTACGAACAGCTTTGAAGTTACGTGGTATTTAATATTTATATCGTCATTTAACCCCAGATTAACACTCAAAACTTTCTAGTTGTGGCCATCTAGTTCTATATGATATAAGTTATATTTTACTACAGTATTCAATATATATATTCTATTTTTTTAAAAGTAAAGCTAATTAGGGTGTGATCTGTGATAGATTTGGCTGTTTTTCTAACATGTCTACCATTTTTAAACATGCAGCACGTACTGCCAATTCCTGGTCCTCGGCAAAATTTTCGCCTCTTTCAATTTCATATTACTTACTAACAGTGTTTCTAAAAGTTCACAGGAAAAAAAACAAGTTTAATCTTTCAGTCAAAAAGCAATAATTTAATATCAGTTACATACCTACGCATTCAGGAAATTTTAATGATTTTTCTCATCACAGCTGCACTCCCGCCGTTACTTAAATGCTTATAATATAATGCATCAGACAGATTCTTATGCATTCTTAATTCACCCCTGGAACTAAAACAATTTCCCACTCTTTGGGTAGAAATTCTCTATGGGCTCACGCTGTCGCACTTGTTCACTTTGGCAGGCCCATTAGATTCTCAACACTATTTTGTATGGCTTTCGGAATGCCAACTTCCGTGTTTTCATTCTAGGCTGATATCACCTCGTCGTATCTCTGATTCCACTTTGCCATTGAAAGAGAAATACGCCGAACGTAGAACATGTGTATGAGCAAATCTTTATTCCTGCTGCTGTTATTGTTGTTGTCGTTACTGTATTGTTAATAGTGTTTGGAGAAGCACTTCTCTGCACAAATCGTACGAGTACTCAACATTTTCGTCTCCAAAATTTCAATTCTTTATTTTTCAAGAGTTTATTGCTGTTGTTGTTGTTGTTGTTGTTGTTGTTGATGATGATGCTCTTTCTGTTGTTCTGTCTTTTACTGGAATCATTCTTATATAGTTTAAGAACTGTTGATGCATATGCTAGAGTTGTTGTTGCTATTGTATCTTTATGGAAAGCCCTCATCCTACTCAGGTAATGCTAGCAATGGCTGGTTGTATTTGTAGTTGTTTTTACTTGCCTCGAATAGGATGCCTTCAGCTCGTTTCCCATTATACAGCTTTTTGGCAACTTTAGCTCTGTTACGTGTTTGGACAACCTGCAAGACATAACAGCCAAATATCCCTCAAAACATATGCAATTGACTTAAAAATAGAAGGTAGCATTCCGCAATGTAGAGGTAGGAATTGCAACTGCTGAAGTGGCCACAGTCAAAACTCTGTTTTCTCAGAGTCCACATGGGCTTAACCAACATGAACACCAGAAGAGATTACAAAAGAAAAAACCTGAAGTTTTCTCCTTAATTTTCTATCTCTAACAAATCCTTATTTTATACTTTCTAGATTCGCAGATGGATGTGTGTATGCGTCTGTGCGTGCGTGTGCGTGGGTGCGATTCTGTGTGTGTGTGTGTGTGTGTGTGTGTGTGTGTGTGCGTGTGTCTCGTCCACTATTATTTTAATTTCTTGTTTTTTTTCTGTTGAAGTAGTTTTGTCCAATTCAAAGGAATTTCCTCTGGGGTCGGTCTCGTATTAACAGAAGCCATTGTTCGCCGAGGTCGACTTTGCCTTTCATCCTTTCGGGGTCGATAAATTAAATACCAGTTGCGTATTGTGATCGATCTAATCGACCAGCCCCCACCTTCCCTAAAATTTCGGGCCTTTTGCCTAGAATAGAAAAGAAAATATACAGTGGAATACAATGAAATTCTTAACAACTACAAACCTTGTATTATCTATATATAGTGTCGATTTCCAAAATTTTGAATAAAAGTTCGTTTAAATTTTTTCTTCAAATAGCCACAGCCGAGATGTATCTCAAAATGCTGTTCTATTCTCCATTAACGTTAGTAGATCCACAATTTCAAGCGTCTCTTTCGATAACATTCATGTAGTCGAATGCTCCTTGTTCTCTATTTGGAAGGGGTTACAAGTTTCCAAAATATTATATCTGATATAGGCTTTTGTTTAGCACGATAGTAATGGCCAACGAAGATTACTCTGCATCAACCAATAACAGCAATAATATGTAAATATGTCTTAAAATCTCTTCTTTGGTGAGTACGCATCCCAAGAGATATTTAGCACCTCATGGGTAGCCTAGCCTATACGTCATCATGGTGGTCTTGAAGCTTCTTCTTACGTATTAAAGATTTCGATTCCAAATAGAAGAAAGCTCGAGAAATACGCTATTCGGAAGCTAAACCTTGTTCAGTTAAAACTACTTGATTGCCATATTATTTGAGGTTTGTTATAAGCATTCCTGGCTAGTCCATTGCACGTAAGAAATTTTTACTCTCAGTAACGTAGAGCCCAAGATAGTTCAATTGAACTGCCTTAGTTGTGTTCCAACGTTGAAAGAAAGAGGAGGCCAATTTTCATCTTCATTAATGTTCATCTTATCAAACTTCTTTACATTAAAAATAGACTGTCTCTGGCTAGATCATTCTTAACCATCGTTAATACGTCTTGCATCACAAAGTTATTGAGCTATGAGAGCAAGAACATGGAGAGCAAGAACAGTGTATTTGATCACTCCTATTTGATGATATGAATTTGTCTTGAGTAGGGTCAAAATTTTGCCTAAGGATGTGGTCCACTACAATCAAAACCCAAAACTAACAGGTATCTTCTTGAAGGGTTTCAGGTTGTCTTGGAAACTCTTTAGTAGGTCTGTCTACTTTTTCTTGATGGTTTTTCATATATAATGGCGATGATTTTGGCAATCTCAGTTGGAATACCATAGTTCAACAGGATATGTAAGATTTGATGATGATAATAGCGGTAATAGAGATATCGGTGATGGCGAAGATGATGGTGATATTGAAGAGGAGGAGAAAGAGAAAGAAGCATAGCAAGAATTTACATCAACCATGTATATATATATTTACTTATCTGTATTTTACTTTATTTTATTATTATTATTATTATTATTATTATTATTATTATTATTATTATTATTATATATATATATATATATATATATATATATATATATATATATATATATATATATATATATATTGGTTTAATAAAAGATATACTTCAAAAAAATTTTAAGGTGACATAACTAACTTTCCGCTTCTTTTCTTTCATTCCAAAATCAACAAAAATCGCAGCTGGTAGATCTCTTATTTTCTATTAAAATTTTCAGAATTTACATCTCCCGAGCTTTCCAAATATTCCTTATTAATCATCTCAATAAGTAAATTTGCCAAAAAGCGTTCACTTTATAACTGGAAGTATATGTTTTTATACATATTTATTATCGTCTTTAACGACATTTCAATGTTTCATCGCTTATTACAGCTAGTAAAGAAATTTTTTCTAACATATTAAGGGAATTATTACATAAAATAATTTCTTTGTAAAATTAAATGTTACACGAGCAAATACATACATACATACATACATACATACATACATACATACATACATACATACATATATATATATATATATATATATATATATATATACATATGTGTATATATACATATATGCATACTTTATAGACGTTTATATATATATATATATATGCATATATAAATACATATATACATATATACACACACACACATATATATATATATATATACATATATATATATATATATATATATATATATATATATATATGTATGTATGTATATATATGTACATATGAATAAAGATATATGCATGCATATATGTATACATAAAGATATAACATGCATAATATACATCCATGTACAAATGATGCTATATATATATGTTTGTGTGCAGATAAATATACGCATCTATGTATGCGTATGCCTGTCTGTACCTAAGTATATATATTGATTTTGAATAAGATATTTCTCTTATTATATCACAAACACAGCTACTAATTCATTGATTTTAACTTTTTTCCGCTGTTTGCAATGTTTTATAATTGCTTTTCTCAATTATTGCGATATTAAGAAATTTTCCAGAACCAATTACGAAATGTATATATATATATATATATATATATATATATACTTTTTTTTTTTTTTACTGATTTCGCTGGTATCAAATCTCAAGTTTCAAAAGCTTTTCACGGGACATGATGAACGTATAAAATTTAATTATTATCTTCGAACCATGATGACTGACAGGCTTTTAATTTAGCGGTGATAATCAACAAACAACCATTTTCTAGATTTCGAGGAAATAAAAGATGATCTGCTTTGAGCAGATTCATTAGTCATTTTTTGGAAAAATAAAATGTCAGATCCATTTGTATTCCTTAATGTTCATTGTTTTTTTTTTTAATATAAAATAAAACATCACTCAAAATGAAAGAATTTTTCTTCTTGTTTTAAGAGACGTAAGGCGACGAGCTGGCAAAATCGTAAGCACACCGGGCAGCGTGCTAAGCGACATTTCGTCTGTCTGCACGTTCCAAGTTCAAAATCCGCCGTGGTCGAATTTAACTTTCATCCTTTTGTAGGTCGATAAAATAAGTACCAGTTGAGTACTGGGGGTCGATATAAACGTCTTACCCGCTTCCCCGAACTTGCTGGCTTTCTGCCAAAATTTGAAACCGTTATTTTAAGAGACATAAGGCAACGAGCTGATAGAATCGTTACCCACGTCAGGCAACATGCTTTTCGCCATTTCGTCCGTCTTTTCGTTCTGAGCTCAAATTATGCCGAGGTAGACTTTGCATTTCATCTTTTAAGGGCAAAAAAAAGTACCAGTTGAGTGATGGGACTGAAGTAACCGATTTACCCCTTGCCCCGACCTTGTTGGTATTGTGCTAAAATTCGAAGTAGTATTTTAAGAGACCTATTTGAGTGAGTGTGCTTGAGTTGCATAAGTGATTGTATACAGGGCAAGTGAAAGTGACAGATTTTATTTTATTTTATTTTTTCCCCATTTTTTACAAAGCATTTTCGTTTGTATGAGTAGAGTAAGGTCTCTGTCTTTTGCAGATTCACCCACTGCTGAAATATTTGCAAGCGATGTTCATCTTAATCTTCTGAAGAATAACATCTGAAGGGAAACTCTGAGCATGTACATTAAATACAGCAATGAATTGTTAATGTAAAGTTCTGAGAGCGGGAAACAGTAGAGATGACCAGAACTGGGACGATAATCAAATGACAGCTGTCGTTGTTGTTGTTGTTGCTGCTGCTGCTGTTGATGATGATGATGATGATGATGAATATGTTATTTTTGTGGTTGTAATTGTTGCTGGTAGTGGTAGTCGGCCGGAATAAATATCTACATCCAGTTGTGACTACATAAGATAGCTAAAAGAATGGGCAAAAGCATAAGTACATATCACCGAATAATACTCGCTTGCAAGTGACGGCTATGCATATTATTTCTGTAGCCTGTCATCACTAATAAAGTAAGTCTCTGATCAAAGACTTTCCACCAATGATCATTCATCTTTTTGCACAATATATGTGTAGAACAGCGTTAACTAATATCTCATTTTTTTTTTTAATGCGAATGGGTGTGATTTGAACATGCGATTGTTATTTTGATCAAATCGTGCCAGCGCATAGAAGTCATCACGCTAGCCCGTTAATGTAAATCAAATCAAAATGTGATCAGACGAATATCTAGCATCAACCCCGACATAGATCGAGTTAGATATTGAGACTTTTCTATTACAACGCATGTATTTCTACAGAGAACCAAAGTAACAAAGAGCTGAAAGCGAAATGTCAAGTCTTTGGAAATTTACAGCTCTAGCTGTAATATCTCGCAACATACATGGTAATTTTACCTTAAAAATTTTCTATAAAGCCCCGACTTGGACACAGAGAAGAAAGTATGCATACACAACAAAGCGGAGATTTCAATATAGATACCATATAAATATGATTAGATATAGCATATGTAAATGTAGATTTAGGTGTGTGATACCAATCTTCGGAACTCAAGTAATACAAATCGATATATGGTTATGCGTATGTGTGCCTGTGATTATTGTTATGCATATACGTGTATTTATATGCGTATGTATATATATATATATATATATATATATATATATATATATATATATATATATTTATATATATATATATACTTCCCATTGATACATTTGTATGAACATACATGCGTGTAAGTGTACGCATGTCTATAAATATATAACTCATAAGTATTGTGTATATATATATATATATATATATATATATATATATACGTATGTGTATATGTATACATTTATACAAATATATATATAGGTATGTATGTATATATATATATATATATATATATATATATATATATATATATATATATGGGAGAATATACAAAAAATAACAACAGACGAGGACAGGTGGTGTAAATAACAAAAGTATATATTAGTATGACGCTCGGGAATACGGAAAGTCTTTGACGTTTCGAGCTACGCTCTTCAACAGAAAGAATACGGAGACAAGGAGAAAAACACGGAGAAAAAAAATTGAATAGTGTTCAGTCAACGGTCAAATATATATATATATATATATATATATATATGACATGATATAATATAAGATAATATAATATGTATATGTTTATTTAAACATATGGGTATACGTAACCGTAGGTGTCAAGAAATATTGGCCACGCACAGAGCAATGCTTACAGAAATCGATAGAAGTATGTGTTTAAGACAGTTTTCATTAAATAGAGTAAAAATATGTTTATTGCCAAAATAATTTCAGCTTATATTAATAAGAGAAATCTTACACAATTGGGCGGGGAGAGGACAGAAGTAAGAAAATAAGTGAAAAATAAATGTAATCACGGCATCAAAGTACGTATTTATTTATGTATTCACTTCTGCTACTATTTAGAAAGTGCATAAATTTAAATGAAGTTATGCACTTTCAAATCTTTCCCATACACATACATACATGCATGCAACACAAATTTCATTCTTGCGTATAAACTAGTAGGGTTGACAATGGACATAGTTCAGTGCTACATACCTTAATATATTATAAAGACTTCGCTGAATAACAAACAAAATATTCCACGGTATACTTATAAATATACACACATATACATACAGATGTATATATGTATGTATACACACACACATATATATACATGTATTATATATACAGGGTAATTCAAAAGTCGCCATACATAGGAACAATTTATCTTTTTATAACAGACAGTTTATAAGAACAGTTTCTCTTTTATTTAACAGGCTCTATATGGTTACTATTGTTTTGAATACACATTGCAATACGTTTACCCAACCCATTGTGAACTCGTAATATCACATCTGGTGATACATGTGCAAAGGAATTGGTGATGTGTTCCTTCAAATGATTTATGCCTTTTATCTTTCCGTGATACACCATGCCTTTCAAATGCCCCCAAAGATAGAAATCAAGAGGGGTCAGATAAGGGAATCTAAGGGATCTTATAAACTGTTCCTTATAAAAAAATAATTTTTTCCTATGTATGGAGATTTTGAATCACCCTGTATATTTCTGAAGTTATATATATTTTAAAAGTTTTCTATAACTACTTTACTTCCTCTTTTTTATACTTTTCTATTTTTTGTTAGTTTTAAGCAAGACGAATTCCCTTAAGTATATAAAAGTACATGTCAAAAATGTAATGCAAATTTATTAAAAAGAGAATAGACCGCTTGAGATATAAACAAAGAAAGAGTATTAATAAGAAGTAATTTCCTAATAGGTTTAAAAGGTCAAAAGACTGCAAATAAAAATTTAGCACCTTAATTTTTATGAAATAACATATCTTTCTTTTTATTGGCCATACCAAGCTAATTCTATCCAGTCTCAGTCTCCTGTACATTATCTTTGGTCCACCAATATGCTTCCTGCCAGTTGGCTAATTTTGTAGAATTCATCTTGCGATTCTTTCCCTTGGCATTCTAATCACATCTCCATATAACCGCAACTGTGCACCTCGACCTGCAGAGACTCATATCCTCTGTCGAGTAACATTACATTACTGGCCCTTCAGAAGAACTCCATTTCGACCGCTTATCTTCACAATATTACTCTTTGAGGCGGCGAGCTGGCAGAATCTTTAGCATGCCAGGCGAAATGCTTACCGGTATTTCGTCTGCTGCTACGTTCTGAGTTCAAATTCCGCCGAGGTAGACTTTGCCTTTCATCCTTTCGGGTTCAATTAAATAAGTACCAGTTATGCACTGGGGTCGATATAATCGACTTAGTCCTTTTGTCTGTCCTTGTTTGTCTCCTCCGTGTTTAGCTCCCCTTGTGGGCAATAAAGAATTAAATATTACTCTTTGAGTCATTTTCAAATATTCTTTTTATTTCGTAATTTCTACTTTTAAATTTTTACATTTCACTTACTTTGTCATTCTCCTCACTTGTTGCCTTTCTCTTTTCCTTTATGAGTAGGTATTACAACACTATATACTTCTTTCACGTCAAGTATTAAACTAACATATTCATCATCTATTGTTTCCTAGGTTTTCTAAAATACACACATTTACACACATGTGTGTGTACATTTATCTGAGTTTATGTATGTATGCAAATACGTTTGCATAAAAGTGATAGATTATAAAAAAATATTCAAAGTCGGTGTGGTGTTTGTGGTGTATATTTTTTCACTGCTTTAACATTAGACGTGATAATTAGAATATATTTGTATTTTTCTTTTCCTTTATTTCCCAAAACATGCTTATTCAGACAATTTCAGGCGTACAATTAAAAATGTGCAGGAGCAACACCTTATGAATTTATACTTTTATACATTCGCCATCAGTACCTAAGAAATTATAAATGTTCTTTATGTAAATATTCTCACTAAATTATGTATTTAAATATGTTAATATTTCACGCCTATTCATGTACAATATTGTGCATCTATTTAGCAATTCTCTTGTCACGACTTCAGCAAATATACTGAAGTCTACACGTCTCTGGAGAAGTCTAATAAAGCCAAGACATATTCACTGTTGTCTGTCTTAGATGCCAGCATTCGTAAAATATTAGTCGTGCGGCTAATGTTGTTTTCTCGGCACATAATTATTTCTAATTAGCTTTTGGTGCTAATGCACGAAATAAAATTTACACTTTCGTCAATAGAATTGAATCTATGCGACAAATATTCTTTCTCAACAATTTCATTCAGGTAACAACAAAAACTAATGCAGTGACCATGCAAAGCGCATGGTGAAAATTAGATACTTGGAACAGATATGCAGTAAAAGATAAAAGGACTGAAGTGAGGTGTACCACTTTTCAGTTCACTACAAATTTACTATCATTTCAAACTTCCATGTTACAAAGAGAATATTGACAACAATAGTTCCCAGGCCTATAGTAGAAAAGATTATTATTACTATTATTATTATTATTATTATTATTATTATTATGAAAATAATAGATATCGCCAAGCCAACATGGCAGTCCTCCCCCCCCCAAAAAAAATATATGCCCTGACGATGTACCAGGCACAAGCTCTCATAGCTTTTGGTTTTAACTGATTGGAAATGTTATCATGTACATTCTTTTGTTTTGGTATCAAAGATGGGCTACAGCAAATAATCTGCTCAATAACACATATTTGCTTGTCAGTTGTTCGACCTTAACTAGTTGAGAATGTTCCTTAGTGGCTGGCGATATGTGCCTCTCTGATCACGTACAGAAGTAGTGGGGGGGAATATCATAGCAATGTGTGGAGATGAATTCTTTGGTGCTTTGAATAATTCACATTTGGAAACATGGATATTTCGTTCAACATCCTTAAACAAATCTTGGTGTACCCTTATCAGACGGGTAGTCATGATGGGTATACTGGGCTTCGTGTATTTCATTCCAGTGTCATTTTGAAGGCATGCACTGCTCTCTCACTCAGAAATAATAATAATAATAATAATAATAATAATAATAATAATAATAATAATAATAATAATAATAATAATGATAATAATAATAATAATAATAATAATAATGATAATAATAATAATAATAATAATGATAATAATAATAATAATAATAATAATAATAATAATAATAATAATAATAATAATAATAATAATAATAATAATTGGCAGAAGTAACGGTGTGATTCAAGGATCTAGATTTTCATGATTTAGCACTTTGATAGGTGCTACCGCACCAAATTGTCGGGTTCTGAGCCACTCTATTACTTTGCCAATTTTAATTTAAAAAAATACGTATGCTCTTGTTTTGGGTTGTATTTTTCCTCTTCACCCGGCAAACCTGTATACGTACATATATACATACATATATTCGTATACATATGCGTATGCATGTATGCACATATACATACATGTATATATATTTGTGTAGGGGGATGTATGCACGCATATTATATATACATGTAAATATATGCAAATATATATATAATAAATGTGTAAAAGGATATATATATATATATATATATATATATATGTGTGTGTGGGTGTGGGTGTGTGTGTGTGTGGGTGTGTGTGTGTGTGTGTGTGTGTGTGTGTGTGTGTATACATACATACACATATGTATATATAATATGGCGCCGGTTTGTTGGAGCGTGTAAAGTTGAAGCCCTGGAAGACCGAGAGAAATTTCAATTAGATCGAACTGAGCTGAAATCTAAGTAGTTTCTGGTTGGAATATATTACTACCAATATACCATAATTAAGAAATATTTTAATTCGATCACCCGTTACGCAGTTATAAGGAATTTTCCGACGTCAAAAGATCAAGCTCGTCTCACCATGTAGTTGCGTAAATATAACTTGATATCTACGTTTCGTAAGGTTTCCAACTTGTATGAGTCAAATGTTTGTATGCAATTTTGTACGTTGCTCAAATATCAAATATAAGACGTTCTAGAAGCTGAAATTTGTTTATAATATTCGATAACAAATCACGTAGTGTTAGATTATTGAATCTGGGTGAGTACACCGAGACTGGAGAATTTTTATTTTATTTTAATCTGGCCAATATAAAGGTATAAGAAAAAAATCTTTTCTTTTTTTTTTTCTGCCTTGTTACGTGCTGATAATTTTTATTCTTAGTGTCACGTGTCTGGCGTTCGATTAAATTTCTATCAGTGTCTCTGAGTTGTGCCTTTATCTCTATTTATATTTACATTTTATCTATTTCTCTATCCCTCTCACTCTTTCTTATCTCCTCGTCTTCCCTCTCTCCCTCTTTTTACACCTCTTCATTCATATCTACATTGACCTCTCTTTAACGACATCGATCCCTCGATCTCTCCATTTCTGTTTTTATCGATTTATCTCTCTGTTTCTTTCATCTCTATATATTTCTCTCCCTGTCTCTGTATTTCCATTTACATTGATCTCTCACGCTCTTTCTCATTCTGCTTTTCCTGACTACCTCCACGTCAGTCTCGAATTTTATTTCTCACTATGACGTCATTTCCTGTTGTAAGAGAGGAACTCGACTAAGCAGATATCACTACTCTCAAAGACTGTGGGCTCAAGGTGGACTCAAAAAGAAAACCAAGTAGAACTTGTGGAAACAAAGGTTTTGAAAAACAAAGCCAGTCTAAAAGTTCTTTGCAAATGGTACCTGCTGGCACGGAGATATTGAGACAGACTGTGGATTTTCTCATCCCAAATCCCATGTGACGATACTCGTTTCGCTCACCCTAGGCAAAACTTCCGTCAGGATCAACATGGTCAAAAGATTAAGTCACAAGACGCTATGCCTTCGAAATATGTGGACCATCAACGTAATGCTCTTAAGAAGAAACTATGTAAGCGCTATGCAGACAGCAGCTGCTGAACAATAGTCTTTTCTGGAAATGACACAGACGATAATCAGGCAGCTGACACAGACGATAATCAGGCAGCTGACACAGACGATAATCAGGCAGCTGACACAGACGATAATCAGGCAGCTGACTTCGTTTTATCAGACGTTAAGTCAGAGAAACATGTACCAGCACTTAAGATTACCAAAACTATCAAAAGATCCAAGGTGGCCACCTCTGACACCTCTGCAAATATCAGAGCAGTGGCCACTACCGATACTCCAGTATTCCTACAGAATTCCAAGGGCCTTGTAAGATCCTACCAGCACAAAACTCCATATTTGAGAGACTTACATGTACTCAAGCAATATTCATGGCACTAGAAGAAATATTTGACCGCTGATGTGGCAGAAGCCGAAGTATACATACCAAAATATGTGGAATTTCGAACTCACTAGAAAGAGAGAAATGGATCTGCAATGTACGTCCGGAAAGATGTACTCTTGCTGTTACGCTCACACTTAGTTTGTGATACTTTTGTCGTACACATTACACATGAAACAGATCAAACTGATAATATGTACTATACATCGCCCACCAGTTGCTTTAAATCGAGGGCATCCATTTGAAGAAAGCTTCAAAAAGATGGAAGGAATATTAAACAACCTAGATGAGAGACTTTATATACTTCTAGGAGACTTCAATCTGCCTAAAGTCAAATGGTCTGAGGGCTGCCTTCTCTCAGGTATGCCACTGCATAAGTAGAGTCTCCCCTTGACCTCATAAATATGGTATTCATAGAGTAAACACTACTCCACCTAACAATGGGCAAAACTGTTCTGGACCTCTACTTCACAAATGACACGGCGCTCATCCTATAATGTTACGGTGACACCAAACACTTCATAATTTAGTAGAACTAACAATGTACAGTCCACAGAAAACTTCAGACATGCACGCTAAGGTCCAACTCATCTCATGTTGAGTGAGAACCATTTACTGCTATAGTTTCGGATTCAAAGGCCCACAGCTATTTAATATCGAGAGTTCTACACG
Source organism: Octopus bimaculoides (assembly GCF_046866305.1). Taxonomy (NCBI): domain Eukaryota; kingdom Metazoa; phylum Mollusca; class Cephalopoda; order Octopoda; family Octopodidae; genus Octopus; species Octopus bimaculoides. The sequence goes on along the minus strand of NC_142937.1, from coordinate 83,642,675 downwards.
GAGTTGGGATAGCTGTGCAAAGAAATAACTTGACATCCAGTTGTCCAAATTCCTAGATGAAACTACATCACCGCAAGGAACGCCAAGAGGGAGTCAATGTTGAACTCCATCCTTCATCAAAAGTCAATCACAAAAGAATGACTATTGAAAAAGGGATAATATGGGCGTTACATCAGCATGGCATTACTCTTCGGGATGCAACGCAGAAAAGAATAAAAGAAAGTATGCATGGCCTGTCATCTGGGTTGTTTAATATTACGTAGTGTTGACAGTTGCTGCTCTAGAAAGAATATGTATTTTTATGTCCTAGGAGAGAGTAGCAGCTCGTAGTTACTTTTAACTGATGCAAACCAGTTTTCAGTTAAATTGACAATTTTAATTTGCATTACTATTATGCATGCAATGAGAATGTGTCAACATATACATATATAAATGCATCTATATATATGTGTATATGTATATGTATATATATATATATATATATATGTATGTATAAATATATATGTATAAATATGCATATATATATATATATGTATATATATTCATAGTTACACGAACATATAGACATAAAAATTGTTGCTTATCTCCGATTTTAAAAAAATGAAGGAAAAAAAATCTCAGCGTGTGAAGTAGATGTACTTATTAATACAATTGCTCTTACAAAGCTAGTTGTGTTGTCTTCACGCTACAGTAGTAGTAGTAGTAGTAGTAGTAGTAGTAGTAGTAGTAGAAGTAGTAGTAGTAGTAGTAGCAGCAGCAGCAGCAGTGAATGTTTGTGTAGGTACGTCGGCAAGATGGTGTGTATATGTACTGTATATCACTCTCTGTGATTCTGTCTGTCCGTCTATCCGTGTGTCTGTTTCTCCCCATCTCTCTCTCTCTCTATTTTTATATGTATGTCTATACTGATTTACGTAATCGTTGTTTTTATTTCTGTGGTGGTGGTGGTGGCGGATAGGGCGGTGGTGTTCGTACTCTTAGGTGTAGGTAATACAACAAAACACTAGCGTTTTAGCATTTGTAAGAATCTAATCAAGATATACGCAAATATGTGGCCACATTCATACGTATCTATGTTCGCATGTCTCTCTCCTTTCTTTCATATATATATATATATATATATATATATATATATATATATATATATATATATATATATATTTATATATGATTTTATCATATATATGTATATATTTCATGTATGTTATACTATATTTTATCATATATATTATTTTATGTTATATATAATATTATATAGGTATCATATTATATTATGCATATATATATATATATATATATATGCATATATATATATATATAATATTATATATATTTTTCTTTTTTATTATTTTATTTTATTTTATCTACTTTATCTATTTTATTATTTTATTTTATTATTTTATTTTATTTCATCTATATATTATATTTTATATAATATATATATATATATATATACCATATTATATATTTTATATAATTTATATACATATATTATATATATTATATTATACACTCACACACACATGTATATAGTATAAAATATGTAAAATAATTGTGCGTGTGTGTGTGTGAGGGGGTGTACGTGTGTGCGAGTACCTGTGTGTGTGTTTGAATGTGTATTTACCTGAATGTGTGACTGATTTCCATAAGTGAATGTAAAGAACTGTCGTATTCGATGATGGAGTGTGGTTTAATATTTTTGTCAGAATTCTTTTTTTTTTTTTCAGTTTTATTTGCATTTTATTTTTACATTAACTCTTTCATTTTCCTTCGTTCGGCATATTTCTTTCTTTGTAAAATATGAAGATTTAACACAGAGGAGTGGAAACTTAGTTTCACTAAAGGAAATTTTAATAATAAAGTGACATTGTAATCTCTATAAGTTTGTGTTACATTGGATGGGTGGTGCCGTGTGCAGGTTGATGCGTGAATGTGTGCATATTCTTGTGCGTTTGTGACTATACCTGCATGTATGCGACGCGTGAGGGAATGTGCATGTGTTCCGCTTCGTCTCTCTCGCTCTCTTTCTCTATCTATCTATCTATCTATCTGTTTTTCTCTCTATGTCTCTCTGTCTCTCTCTATCTATATCTATCTCTATCTGTCTACCTCTGTATAGATATGTACGTGTCTGTGCGTGTGCATGTGTATGCGCGTGTGTGTGTGTGTACTTACATGGATATATATGTGTGTGTGTGTGTGTGTGTGTGTGTGTGGGTGTCTGTTTGTGTGTATATGTGTGCGTGTGCATGTATGTATACTCGCATGCGTTCATACACATATACATATGCGTGTTGCGAGTATATTGCGTGGCTATGTTCAAATATATATCCAGTGGTGGTAGAATTAGTTTATGCTATTTATTTTATGTTCTAAAATGGATTACCGACTAGCACGGAATTCATGTACGCACACACACACACACACACACAAACACACACACACACACACACACACTCACACATATACATACATGCATACATATATACATACATACGCACGCACATCACATCACATACAGAAGCATACAGAGCAACGGCAAAAGTACGAACACATTATTACATTATTAAATAGTAGTAGTAGTAGTAGTAGTAGTAGTAGTAGTAGTAGTAGTAGTAGTAGTAGTAGTAGGCGTGGTAGTAGTAGTAATTTTGTTTTTGTTATTTTTGTTATTGTTGTTGCCGTCGTTGTTTTGTCTATCGCTCGTCATGAAGTAGCCATTTACAGAAGAACGTAGTGATTGATTTGTCTTCTGTATCTTACTAATAACAGAGTGGAATACACAGAGACGCCTGCTGCATGGAAAGTAAACAGTAAAGTTATTGCTAACATACTTAATATAACAATGCAAAGAAATTAAATTGTAATTATACCCTTCGTGGGGGGAAAGCAAATTTGTTTTTTAATAGCGAACTCTAGATAGGGAAAGACGGGAGAAAAATACTAAAATTTACATTTAACTTTTATTATTATTAAAATTATTTTAAATAAATTGACTAAACCTAAGCGGTAGCCTAATAATTTCTTACACAAGTATAAAACCATAAACATTTGTGTGTTGGTTACAGTCAATTATATCGATCCAAGTACCTGACTGCTAACTTATTTTGTCGAACTTGAAAGGATGAAGAGTAAAGTTAGCGTCTCAGTATTTAGACTTCGAAATTAAAGAGACATATCTAAATACTAGAAGATATTTTGTTTGTGTCTCTAACGCTTCAGACGATTTTTGACAATCCAAAATGGCGTGGAGAACGGACTGTACTGTATGTAGAGAATATCGTGTTCGATATCGTAAAGCATTAGCTATTGTGGCTTAGTTCCATATCAGACCTCCCCACCAAACAGGTCATTAATCAAAGTTCTAAATATTTCTGTAATTTTCTCTTTTTCCAGGGCGTGTGACAAGAATATTCGCCTACTTTTTCTTGAAGATCGAGAAGAAGTCACGAAAAAAAGTTCTTGGTTGATTTGTTAACAATTTAAAGCCGTATTCTATGTAATGGATTTTCACTATCGATGAAGTGGAAGGGTTACCATACATCCGTGTTTCCCAACCATTTTTCTTTTTTACTAGTGCCCCCTTTTATTCCTATTTTAATCGAATGGACCCCCCTTGTCATTTGAGATTTAAAAACTCACATACGTAAATATTATTATGAGTTGTTTACTAAAAATTGCTAACATATTTTGTGCATTGTAGAAGTATGACAAATTTGTAGAAGACAAATTTTAACAACAAAATCTTATAAGGACATCCAAGGTTCATACAGACCTCGGCTGAGAACCACTGCCGTACATTAAGCCAATCTTAGTACTTCTCTATTGCATATTTTAACATTAAACACACAATTTAAATACGACGATACCTTTCTTTCGATCTCTACCATTTTTAATCATCACAACTAATGAAGATTGTTGTCGAGAGGATTATTTTGTGGTGCGACTAATCAAGAGTACAGACTGTACCTGTGGATATCGTACGCCCCTCAGTGCTTTTTTTATGATTATTCTATATATTTCAAAGTCACTTGATTATATTTTAAAGTCGTTCATACGAGGAGAATTCCAGAAGTTAATGTTTTGAGGAAAGGAGATTAAAGCAATTACTGTGAAGTTTTGGTGGTAGTTGCCTTGGAGTGATGAAGTGAGAAGAGTCGTAAGACTTGGCTGGATTTAGTAGAGATTGTATACGATAAGGTAATACTTAGAACAGGGAAGGGGGCCAGTCTGCGTGGTGATAGAATACTTGTCGACAGGAAATAGTAGAGCAGTTGATGAGAGAGTTTAGTGATTTGGTGTCATTGCTGATCAGTAACGGCCAAACTTTTTATACGTGGCCATTGTCGTCATCTGTAATGAGAAAAGTGAAGTTCTGAACAAGAAGTACATTAAAGCGAAATGTATCAACCAGCTCAACAAAGAACCAAGTTCCATTATCGGTTTCTATTTTATCAAGCCATGTCTAATGGTGAAATAAACGACAATATCAACAATACCGCTAGCATTGGATTTTTTTATTTTTTTATTTTTTTGCTAATCTTTCAAAAGGCGGTGTATCAACATCGTAATACTAACAAAACCAACGATGATGGTGACGATGACAAAAAAAAAAAAAAAACTACAACAATGGTGATGACGGTGAAGAGGAGAAGGTAACGATGATGAAGATGTTGATTAAACGGTGGGTCACAATGATGACAGATGAACGACATCAACTGGCGTATGATGATGTTTTCATGAAGATGTTTTGATGATAATGATGATGATGATGATGATGATGATGACGATGTTGATGATTTGACGATTATGATGATGATGCTGGTGGTGGTGGTGGTGGTGGTGGTGGTGATGACAAGGATAATAACGAGAAGAAGGCGAGTAATAAAGAGGCCGATGATGTTTATGACATCAAGGAGGAGTAGTAAGGGTAATGATATTAAAATGATAATCACGAAGAAGCTGTTAATGAAAATAACAATCATAATCATGGCCACGATCGAGTTGAAGATAAGTAAGATGATCTGATCATGTGACCATAATTACTGTGTTCAGAGTGTTACGATCGTACCAAAATGTACTCAGAATTCTCGTGGAGGTTATGTTGTTGTTGCTATATGTCTTGTAGATATGTGTGCTGTTACATTCTTATTGTTTCATCGGCTCATATATATATATATGTATCTGAGTGTGTGTGTGCATGCGTGCGTGTGTATGTGTGAGTGTGGATGTGTATGTGTATGAGTGTATGAGTGTGTGTATGTTTGTGTGTGTTTCTTTTTCCATTTCTGATTTGTCTGACATTCTGTTAGCTAGGCTCTAACATATGTTACAGTCGTTTATTGACACAAGGAGAAATACAGCTGTCAGATATATTTTTTATTATGCTTTTTTTTTTTGTCATATTTTTTCTAATTTATGTCTTGTTTCTGTTTTAGCTTCTTGTGTTTTTTTTTATTTTCTTTATCTTTTTTTTTTTTTTTTTTTTGGAGTTTTGTACATGAACAGTTCCGCTCAGCGAAGCGTTAACAGACTTTCATTAGACGGATTCTGATTCTAAAGTGAGGCTCATCTGAGACGATGATTGCAGCGTTGCACTACGTTGAAGAAACGCATAAATAATATATGGAAGTGCGTGTGGTGCGTGAGTGTGTGCGTGTGTGTGAGTATGTGCGTGTGTGTACGTGTGTATATGTTTACTCACTCACACACGCAGGCACATATGCACATACCAATACATGCACACACACACACACACACACACACACACACACATATATATATATATATATATTCTCTTTTACTCTCTTTTACTAGTTTCAGTCATTTGACTCTGGCCATGCTGGAACATATATATATATATATATATATATATATATATATATATATATATATATATATATATATATATATATATATATATATATATATACATACATACATACACAGAGAGAGATAGAGAGAGAGAGATAGAGAGAGAGAGAGAAAGAGAAAGAGAGATAGAGAGAGCGAGTGAGAAATAGAGAGAGAGAGAGAGAGAGAGAGAGAGAGAGAGAGAGAGAGAGAGAGAGAAAAGAAAAAATGGAACAAGAACGTAACAGACGACAACAAAAAAGACCCAGACAGACGATACAAAAGAGGACAGGAAAAATCAAGGACGGGTCATTCGGAGCTTCTTCTCCCCAGTCGAGTTCGAGATCATCGTTGCAGTGATGTGGTACGCTAACTACAATATTTTTTTTCCTTTTGGCATTACTTTGTATTTGTGAGTGTAATAAAAGGACGCCATCACTGAGAAGTAGATGTCTCGAACTGTCGAAAGAATTTTATTTCGATTAATTACTTTAAGTCGTGTTTGGATGAATGACATACTAAAGAGCTGATAGGATAGATTGATATATGTCTGTTTTCATTGTTTATAAATAAACAAGGAAATCACAACATATAAATATATGTTCACTCGTAGAGCGGTGAAAATTCATTCCGCATTGCGAGTTTAATTTATAAGCTGTTTGCAGTTCAAATTCTGATGAAGCGGACTAATATTAAATTTACTGTATGGATTCCATAAATTTGTGCAGAATTTGAGATAAATGGCTTTCGTTTGCCGAAACGTACGTAACATTGATTAGGCATCACTTTTCCTCAATTAAAATTATTATTTACTCTATGTGGATTTATAACACGCCTGTCTATTACGGACGCCTTGGAATTGCAGAATGCGTCTTTAATAATTGACGGCAGCATAATCCATCATACTTTGGTTAATTAGGTGTGCTCATCAACCTGTTGTTTGAACACTACGCTAGTGGGATTCCAACATGAACTGCTACTGACACGATCATTTTGATTTTGTTATAAACGTGTGTGAGTGTTTCTCTGTGTGTTTGTGTGTAAGTTTGTGTCTAAGTGTGCGTAAGTATATATATATATATATATATATATATATATATATATATATATATATATATATATAATCTCTGTCTATCCTTTACTGGTTTCATTCATTAGACTGCTGCCATGCTGGGGCACCAACCTGACGAACTTTAGTCGAATGAATCGACCCCAGATTTTAAATCATAGCTGAATTTATCGACCCCCCGAAAGGATAATAGGTAAAGTCAACCCCGGCAGAATTTGAACTCAGAACATAAAGACAGACGAAACACTGCTAAGCATTTCGCCAAGCATGCTAACGTTTCTTATTTCTTTATTGCCCAGTGCGTAAATGTACTTAATTTATCGATCCCGAAAGGATGAAAGGCAAAGTTAACCTCGGCTGAATTTGAACTCAGTACTTAACGGCAGACAAAATACCGCTAAGCATTTCACCCGGCGTGCTAACGTTTCTGCCAGCTCGCAACCTTATACCTAGGACTATATTATCCAACGTGTTGTAGTTTAATGAAAGAGATTTGGCTACAATCTGGCTGTTATTTCTAACACTCCTATGGACCAGTAAAAGGCCCCATCACCAGCCTACCAAAACTAAGCAAGTATGTGTTATGTTATTAGTATGTTTTGAATTCCTTACATTCATATGTTTTGTATTCCCATGTCTATAGCTTGAAAGTCAATATTGTGTATGTTGTTATACTCTTGGGAGCTCAGGAAAACTTTCAGCTAGACTTGTTTACTCTAAGCCTAAATTTAACAAGGGCTCTAATATAAGGGCGGGACATATTTTTACAGTTCCCTCACTCACCCTATATATACCTGTGTACATATATGTGTGTGTACGCACGTGTGTACACAGAAACATATATATATGCATGTACACACATATATAGAAACGAAATCAGACAAGAGAAATAATTCAGAATGGCTAAGAAAGGTGAAAATTATCTCCCCTTCTCATTCGGTATTTTCAACCAAGCGAATGGTATACCCACAGATAATTTCAATAAGTCAATAATTTATCTTGTATAATGCTTAATATATCCTTAAATATCTTTGTGCTCTCTCTCCCCCTCTCTTTCTCTCCCTGTTAAATAAATATATTATAAAACGGTATACAGGTACATAGACAGACAACAGATAGACTGACTGAATGACAGGCAGGCAACAGACAGGCAGACAGGCAGACAAGCATGTTGAGAGACAGATAGATAGATAGATAGATAGATAGATAGATAGATAGATAGATAGATAGATAGAAAGATAGATAGATAGATAGATAGATAGATAGATAGATAGATAGATAGATAGACAGATAGATAGAGATAGATAGATAGATAGATAGATAGATAGATAGATAGATAGATAGATAGAATAACACGAGCATATGTGTGGCTGTGTGTGGTATAAACATTTTTCGTTTTTTTATTGTCAAGTTCATTGTCAGAGTGTATTGTAACAAGACTCCCATTTTAACGATAATGTCTTTCAGCTGTGGTTTATTCTGTTAGAAGTTATGGAAATATCTGAAAGTATGTCGTGGCAGATATGTTGGATCACTGAGCCTGGCTGACGTTTGTATTGACTGGGGGATATTGATAAATTTACATATTCCCTATTGGACGGAAGGTGTACAGGTTCGCATTGCTTGAAACAATTCCCGTGAAGGTTACATGGTGAAAGGTTAAAGAGCTTAGTAAAACTAAGGGTGAGCTAAGAAGCAAATCCTGTGAAGGTGACGCCTAGAAGCTCTTCTGGGAGGTTGCTTTGTTTGGCTTTAATGGCTGAATTGTATCCACATGTTCTCCTTATACACGTATAAAAAAGAGTTTGCTTTATATGGAGAAGGCTTTACATAGACTGTGTTTACATAGAAGGGTTT
>NC_142937.1:83603896-83623896 GCF_046866305.1 Octopus bimaculoides | reverse complement strand
ATTTTTTCTATCAACTGAATTCTTTTTTCTTTTTTTTTATATAAAAGAATTCACCCTTTTTGTTTGCTTTCATTAACCTTGTATTTTTTTTTAACCCTATTCCTTTTTCACAGTTCCCTTTTCAATGCAACGGAATTTTTTTACGAAAATAACGAAGCTGTCTTACGTTTTCATGGAGTGTCTCTCTGTTGCAATGGCACCATTGGCAACGAAGTTTCAGCTTCCACTTTTAAGGACACTGGCCTAAAAATATATAGCTTTTAATAATTCTATCTTGATAATTAAAATTTAAGAATAAATAAATAAATAAAATAACGAATGTGATATTCGCCTTCGGCATGTAAAACTGTAACAGAGTCGAAAATTTGATAACTGTCCATTGAAAATTTTAAAACCTTCAAGTGGTGGGGAAAAAAAGGAAGAAGATCCCATAGTAGTAGTGATGATGGTTATTGTTATTTGACTATTGTTATTAGTGATGGTGTAGAAGCGCAATGGCCCAGTGGTTAGGGCAGCGAACTCGCGGTCGTAGGATCGCGGTTTCGATTCCCAGATCGGGTGTTGTGAATGTTTATTGAGCGATAACACCTAAAGCTCCACGAGGCTCCGGCAGGGGGATGGTGGCGAACCCTGCTGTACTCTTTCCCCACAACTTTCTCTCACTCTTACTTCCTGTTTCTGTTGTGCCTGTAATTCAAAGGGTCAGCCTTGTCACACTGTGTCACGCTGAATATCCCCGTGGAGTGCTCAGCCACTTGCACGTTAATTTCACGAGCCGGCTGTTCCGCTGATCGGATCAACTGGAACCCTCGTCGTCGTAACCGACGGAGTGCCAACCACCATTAGTGATGGTATGGTTAATTGTGGCAATTTTGATTATAATGACCATGTTGGTGTTGGTGATATTGTTGATGATGCTAACATGTTCATGTACTCCTCGCTTTTAATGACCATGTTGATCTCGTTGTTTAACCTCAGGTGAGTCTTTGTTCTAAGGCAGGCCAGCCATGGTCACGCGGTTTTAATATTCCAGGGACGATGTATCTAAGGGTTTAATATTTACTCTTTTGCTTGTTTCAGTCATTTGACTGTGGCCATGCTGGGACACCGCCTTTAGTCGAGCAAACCGACCCCAGGACTTCTTATTTGAAAGCCTAGTACTTATTCTATCGGTCTCTTTTGCCGTACCGCAAAGTTACGGGGACGTAAACACACCAGCATCGGTTGTCAAGCGATGTTTCGGGGGACAAACACAGACACACACACACATATATATATATACATTTACATATATACGACGGGCTTCTTTTCAATTTCCGTCTACCAAATCCACTCACAAGGCTTTGGTCGGCCCGAGGCAGTGGGACTGAACCCGGTACCATGTGGTTGGTAAGCAAGCTACTTACCTCGCAGCCACTCCTGCGCCAAAAATTATGAAAAATCTTAATCGATTTTCGAACCTTGTTGGGTTCTCATCAGAGACGTCCACATCATTCACTTCTCTGAAAACAATAATGTCATCCCAGTGAGACTTGACTGCTACTTCCAGCAAGTCGAGCTGCCTCAATGAAACGTGGCAGCTGTCAAAATATATGGTCCCACCACCGCTTTAGCAATTGTTCCTAGTATTAGTACAAGGTTTGGATTTTAGTGAATAGGACTTTGCTGATTAATTTAACTTCAATATCTGACTTGTACCGACGACGAAAGAATGAAAAGTAAAGTTCACCTCGGCGGGATTTGAACTTAGAATATAAATCATCTGAGCTTTTTTATCTGACGCTCTAACCATTCTGCAATTCTACCACATCTTTAGTCCAATTCAAGAAGACAAAATACAGTTGGCATTCATGTGGTTTTGTTCTGTATTTTTTGTTATCTTTATCTACAAGTTTAAATAGTTTAAAACCGCGTTAATGCTTTTAAACGGGTCAAAATGTCTTTCGTATCCTGATCGCTCCGCCGCTACACACATACAATAGCAAAAACCACAGCTTCAATAACAGCAATACTAATGATAGGTCTGCCCTTATAAGGACTGACCTTGCACAACACGGCAACAATAACACGAACAAAAACCAGACACTCACTGAGGTATCTTCTAAATTGCAGTTTTACATGAAGTGTTTGTGTGGAGGGGTGTATGTGTTGGCATGTGATGTGTTTACGACCCCGTAACTTAGTAGTTCGGCAAAGCAGATCGACAGAATAAGTATCAGGCTTTAAAAAAATGCTGAAACGAATAAAAGGTAAAAGGTTAATGTGGTGACAGGGGTGAGGGGCGACGGTGGTGGTGGTGGTTGCGGTGGTGGTAACAAGAATGGGGTTGATGGTGACGAGCAAAATGTAAAAGGTGAGGGTGGTGGTGGTGGTGGTGACAAAAACGAGGATGGTGGTGACGATGCAGACGGTTATGATGGGAATGCGAGCAGGTGTAATGTTTGTGTTGTTGTTTAGCTCCGATCTTACCGTCCCAGTTGTAGGGAACCCATGGTGGCACTTTTAAAGGCGGTACGATATGAGTTGAGGAAGATTTAGCTGCTATTTCTTGCAGCACGAGCGACAACTAAGAAGCTCACTCGTTGGCTTGTACTTGTCGTCGTTGTTGTTGCTGTTGTTGTAGGTGGTGGTAGTGGTGTTTGCGGCAGTGATGGTGGTTGTAGTGATGGTGAAGTCGATGTTGTGTTTAGTAGTAGTAGTAGTAGTAGTAGTAGTAGTAGTAGTAGTAGTAGTAGTAGTAGTGCGGTTGGTGATGATGGTGGTGATGTTGGCGTTAATAGTATTGGTGTAGGAAGTGGTGATAGTTGCTTGTGGAAATCTCATTTAGACGGGTGTTTCTCCAGAGATTATGATGAAATAAAGTAAAAATGAAATTAGGCAGAGGTATGATGAAGAAAAGTTGAGGAGAGAGAGAGAGAGAGAGAGAGAGAGAGAGAGAGAGAGAGAGAGAGAGAGAGAGAGAGAGAGAAAGGGTGATGAAGAGTGGAAGCAAGAGTGAGATAGTGGAGCGAAAGAGGAAGATCGTATGAGAGAATAAACCTAAATAAACTGCTGTTGGAATATGGTGAGAGGGAAAGAGAGGAATGGAAGTTAACACATGATAAATAACTTTAGATAGAGAGACGAGTGAGAAATAAGCGTTTCATTCCAATAACTTTTACTGTAGGAGGGGCGGAGTCCATGATCCTTGCAGCTACTCCCGAGCTAATGACGTAGGAGTTGAAGGAAGTCGGGGCTTCATTCCAAGTTTTGTAAGAGAAAGATCTCTACGAAAGTCAAACCGAGAGGCAGCGTTAAACTAATGTCGCTTGTTGTGTGTGTATGCTTGTGTGTGTGTGTGTGTGTGAGAGAGAGAGAGAGAGAGAGAGAGAGAGAGAGAGAGAGAGTGTGTGTGTGTGTTTGTGTGTGCGTGTGTGTGAGAGAGAACGTGTGTGCGTCAAAGAGAGAGAGAGAGAGTAAGAGTGTGTGTGTGTCTCTCTCTCCTATCTGCAAGGAGATTTGTGTCCGTCTCATTAAGATAGTGTAGACCAGTGTCGTGGAAGGGAAGTTAGATCTTAGTGCATCTAATGTTGAGAGAGAGCTACTAAATCACAATATTACATACGATCCCATCGATATATCAAACAATTCTTGTTTCAGATGTTTTTGATCACATTCATGGGGGTTTTAACGCTTACAGGATAAAGTCAAGATCTATTTCGTCAATGGCGATTTTTTTTCCGGTGAAGTCAACTACCTTATCCAGCAAAGGTTCCGATATCGAGGAATAAAAATCTACGATATCGAAATGTGTGAATTTAGCTTTCTTATATTCCTAAACCCGTTCGTGACATTGTTGTTATTTGCCAATTGCTGTAGTTTAACAGTCTTCCTAATTCTATTGTTATGATATCTTAGGATTTTTAAACTACTAATCCTATACACCGATATGACATTGCTGTTATTTATTATCTAGTAGGTATGTTTACATTAGATATACTAAAATCTTCTCACGCCATTGGTCTAAAATTGTGTTCTTACAAGCACTACAATAGACGTAATGGAAAATTCACATATATACATATAAAATCTCGTCATCCTCCTATCGACTTTAAAATCCTTTTAGCTAATATTAGCAATAGAATATCTCATCCCACCTCCCCTAAAAAGTATTCGATATGAATTCATCCTACTATAATAACGCCCTGGATGACAGTGGCTTCAAAAAGAAGGTAGCTTGCACTCATTTCCGCAAAATAGTCCTTAAAATATTATAAGATTCTTTCCCCATCTTTCCCTTTAAATCTTAAAGTAGAAAATTCCGAACTTTGATAGATGAGCATTTACCTAATAGCCATAAGTATAACAAAATTTTCAATTGTTGTTCAGTTAACGTTTCTTACAGTTGCTGCCTCAACTTGAAAGAGATTGTTAGATGTAGGTCACTTAAGGTACTATTGCCAAAATGTAAATTCTGTAACCTATATACTTAAACACTCAACCACTCATTGTTAACTCAGTTGAGGTCGACTATTTCTAGGGTAAAAGAACCCTTGATGAGAGTCATTTTGAGTATAAATGAGGAGGAATCATTTCACTGAATAATTGAAACAGGACCACAGGCCACATTTGCCGTTTGCTGGAAGCGTATATTTTGCTCTGTGTGAAGCCGAGAAAGAAAATTTCATAATACATATCTCCAAGCGCTGAAAAATAAATATCGCGAAATAATCATGTGCAAGATATCTCTATTCCTCAATGTAAATTATAGCATTGCAAAAGAATATGGGCGGACACGTACTTCTTCCTAAGACTAAACAATAACTAATATTAAATAAATAATAACATAATAACATATTCACACAAACAGATTTGATTTATAGATGCACACTTATGTGTATGTATGTATATATATATATATATATATATATATATATATATATATATATATATATATATATATATACATATAGATATATGAAAAATATCAGACAAGTAGGGATTGAAAAAAGTACGTGCATACAGATAAAAACGAAAGAAATTGCTATTCTGAAGTATAAAGAGTAATAATGAGCAAGGGAGAGAAAGAATAAGAAAATGAGAGGGAGGGGGAAAGAGAGATGTAGAAAGGAAGAATTGTAGAAATAAACAAAAATAAAGGAGAACAAGATACATACACAAACCAAATATATATATATATATATGTGTGTGTGTGTGTGTGTGTGTGTGTGTGTGTGTGTGTGTGTGTGTGTGTGTGTGTGTGTGTGTGTGTGTGTGTGCATATATATACACATACATACACGCATATATATATAAATATACAAATACATATAAATGCGTGTACATATACATAAATACATGTGTGTGTGTGTATATATATATATATATATATATATATACGTATGCATATACATACGTAGACACAAACACACACGCCCACTCACACACACATACACATATATATATGTATATAGGGCGAGGGGGAGAGGAAGAGAGAAATTAAGAATAGTAGAAAGCAAGGTGTATATTGTGATTAGAAAGTTCAACTACTGATATAGAAAAAGAATAATAATGTGTCTTAATATCAGGTGATAAAACAGAGCTGATGCCAGGATAAATAACTTAGTTAGAAATGGCGGCAAAAGTTTATCAACATTTTTATCAAGATTGGGTGTTTTCGCTAACACACTGATATAAGAAATATGTGCACTTTATATACATGCATAAAGATGCATACATATACATATACAGTTAAACGCACATACACAGGTACACGCACACATGTAGACGTACACACACACACAATGAACAAACAAATACATACATACATACATATATGTATGTATGTAGGTATATATATATACATATATATATATATATATATATATATATATATATATATATATATATATATATATATATATATATATATATATAACAAACTAACTTATACAAGTATACCGACAGGACTATACCAGAAACGCGTGTGTAGGTTTGTGCACGCGTGTGTACGTGTGTATGTCTGTGTGCCTTTGTGTGAATGTGTGTGTGTATGCTTTTAGAAAATATATGCACATAGTAGACAACAACGGTCATAATGACTAGTTAGTATCATGCATACACACTGTTATATCTAATAATATATACATTTGTGTGTGAACATGTAAGTTGTATGTATATACAGATGCACATACTAGCATACCCGTGTCGGCAAAAATGGCGACGGTTTCATTAATGATAGAAATTGGCACAGTACATCAATACAATTTAATTAATGATAGAAAATGGCACATCAGCTCAATGGGCAAATATAGTAAATATATGTTCACACAAAGAATTGAAGCACTTGAAGAATCAAGTACGATTGTAACGTCTCGATTGCGAATATTACCCACATAATATATGCTTCAGTACACACACACGCATATACACTCACGAATACACACACACATACACACACACATATATATACATATATGAGTACATATAAATGCATACAAACATATATGTATACATATATACTTATATACATATATACTTATATACATATATACATATACACACACAGCATATATATATATATATATATATATATACATTCACACACACTCATATATCTGTGTGTGTGTGTGTGTGTGTGTGTGTGTGTGTGTGTGTGTGTGTGTGTGTGTGTGTGTGTGTGTGTAATTAATTACTTTGGGTTTCTGTAAGTTTTGTTCCGACGTGTGTCCCTGTTTCTCTTCACTCGGTCTAAAAAATGTTTATTGTAATTTGGTTGATAGAAGTTATTATTGGTGTTATTACTGTTATTAATTAAATCAGCATTATTATTGCTTATTATATTGGGATTGTTGGGAGGTTGTTGTTGCTGCCTGGGTAAACTGGTTGGGAGCACGTAGTTAGGGTTTCTTCGTTGGAATGAATTGTTGGGGTGCTTAATTATGTTTGGAGTGTTGGGCAGCTGGTTTATACACACACACACACACACACACACACACACACACACACACACACACACACACACACACACACACACACACATATATATATATATATATATATATATATATATATATATATATATATATATATATATATCAGTACACATATAAGTATATGCATTTATACATAATTAATACAAGTTACTGTTGTTGTTCTGTGGTATGTTTATGCCTACGTTAAGTAATGTGTTGTTATATAAGTTAGCAGATGTGATTTGAAGGAAATTTGGGTGGTATTTCAAATGAGAACGTAGAGACTACTTTCTTGGCTCCTATAATATGCTCACTTTTGTCAAGTAGATTGAAAAGGGGGTTTTTGCTGGCATCACTGTTTCTGGTCAATCATGTTACTTTTTAATGACAAAGAAAACGCAACATACTTGACCCTTTATTTTATTATTATTATTATTATTTATTGAAAGACAGAGCTCCGAGTTTTGTGGAAGGAGTGGGGAAAGTTATCCTCTCGTAATGTAAACCTGATGGTGTCATTGAACGGAAAGACGGGTTAACAGTGCCACTCAGAACACCAACACTGGGTATCACCATGCAACTCGTCCATCGATAAAATAAAGTACCAAAAGAAAGTAGTGCGAAAGTGGGTAGGATTAGAATTCAGAGTACAGTCTGCTAAAATAGATATTGGAGTTGTATGGCGCTCTAACAACTCTGCCATTTCACCAAACGAATGAAAAATAATATTATAAATGTAGACAAATAGATGGCGATATAATAAGTGTAATGAAGCCACTATTAAGTCTATACAAGTGAATATTCGAATGAACGTTTTGAATAAAGTTGCTTAAAAGTGACATAATCCATTGTAGCAAACATTCAATAATTGATCTTTTATTTATTATCTCGTATTTGCTGACAGCGATAAAAGTTTCCTTTACATTTAGAATATTTATGCAGAAACATTGAGAAATATGTAAATAAGTCATTCAAAGATTTATCTCAAAGCACATACTTTTAACACGCTACAGTAGAAAGGCATGAAATTGTTTGCCAACGCACTCCAAATTCTAGCGCAGAAACTTCTCAATCTGGACGTTTACTGATCTGTCTTTGTCGATTCTGCTACAATGATTTATTCGTATGAGCTAGTTGTCTCCTAACACTTCCACTCGAGTATTCCTTCCACATCATCCTCTTCCCATCTCATCGCTCCATTTTGTGCGCCTTATTCAAGGCCTTGCAATAACCTTCAATCATTTGTCTACAGAATGACTGCATCCGCTATTATCTCCGTACTTGAATTTTTCCTGCCGCCGCCAATCGATCTCGAAGAGCTTGTAAATGTCATGGTGAAAACATTTACACATATATACGCAAATACGTATATTTATATAGATGTGTGTGGGAGTGTATGTAATTCCATGAATTACAATGCAAACTGTCAAATTTAGTCCGACACCCTGTATAAGTTCTTTTCTTCAGTAATGTTCATGCAAGTTTAGTATGGGGAAGTTATTGACACAGATATCTAAAGAGTGGTTTAAGGTGTATATGTAAAAGCACATGGATAATAACCACAGCTTAAAATTAATCTGTATTTGATTAAAACAATAATTTCTTTTTCTTTTACAAAATATGGAATATGGGTGGCGACTATTAGATGCTAGTTAGTGACAGTGTGCACCTAGCTACAAAAGGCTGTCCACAACTAAATCATTGAATTAGTACGGGTGTTTATAGTATCAATAATATGTATACAAGAGTAGAGCAGTACCAGCTATAATATTTTGTCCCGGAGAAAATTTCTCACCGAGCTCGCCCAAATCGTCGATAGATTACCAGACAGGGTGTTTTCACTTTGATCGGCGTCATGACAAATACCTTTGACATTCTGATCCAAACCGAAAATGTTTGTTCCGATATAGGAAACGATAAACTACTGATTTGTGCGAAAGCTGGCCGGACTAGAATTAAATTAATACGTTCATTTGAAACAGTCTTACATAAAAACGCCAATGTGTATACACATTTGTAATGTGTATATAAGAGTACAAATGGCATTAGATATGAAATTCTGTCTAAGAGAAGACTTCTCAACGATGTTAATGTGTTTAAATTCAAGGCTTTACTCAGAACGTCGATGGATCGCAAGGCAAGATGTTTCGACCTGATCCGGACTCCTAAGTGCAGAGTACCTGGAACATTCTGAGCCAAGATGTAAATCCATGTTTCGATATAGGAATCAGTGAACCAAATATTAACCGGTTTGTGCAAAAGCTAGCCAGGAATTCGTGTTGGGAGACAGAATCAAGGATATTATACTACTGCTAGTTTGGATAAATATCCAACACATCTCCTCACATATGGACATCCAGGATAACTAAGAATGCTCTGCTAAGAGAAACACCTGCATTACTCCGATTCTTTGACGTTTCCTCTCGAGATAGTTAAGAAACTGGCAGTGTTTTCAGAATGGAAAAAAACGTATTATTTCTGTTTATAACTAAAATAAAAATAAAAAGATTCATTTTAACATTTTTTTTCTCTCTCTTTTCTTTTGCGTGCAAAATCTGCTGACGGTCATGAGAGTGTTGGTGATGAGAATATTCTTACACTTTAGCTGTTATAAGTAATTGATTGAATTTGCTGATTTCATTTTTTTTTTTAAGACGTAAACTACATTATATATATGAAACCTGATATTTTAACTAAATATCTAACGCAATAAATTAAATATAGCATGTTTCGTGTTGCTGTAAATTAGTTTTTCTTTTTTAATTAAAAGTTTCAGAGAAAAGTAGAGCTATCTACAAATAGAGTAACATGAGTTCGAATCTAAATGCAGTCACGTAAGCGGCAATGCATCCAATCTTGCACATTTCCCTGGCTTCTTGTAAACGAATTACAGAATTCAGCCTGAAGAGCATAACCGCCAAAACCGTACAGGATGCGAAGAAATACTATCTGTAACATATATATATATATATATATATATATAGCAATAAGAAAATGAAGGAGAATATGTGGTATCCATCGACTTGCAGACAGTGTATTCCATTGAATTAATTTGTTTATTTTGTAACTAAAATGACAAAAACCACAATATACAGATGCTTATGACATACCATCCCATATTAACAATGGATACCGCATATTCTCCTCCATTTTCTTATTGCTATATAAATTTAAGATAAAATAACCCCCTTTACCCGCACCCACTTATTACACTTGGTATAACACTAGCGTAACAATAATTGGGTACCCTCCCAGCAGTATATTGGATAGATAGTATCCCTTAGTGGGTTGAATCCTCAACCTCTAACTCTCTTGCATTATATATATATATATGTATAAGAAATTAAGATTCAGTTGAATTAGATACTTACGTTGAGGCAGCAAGTCAGTCCGCTATTATCCGCACAGCTCAAAATAAGATGAATAAAATCAAATGAGTAACAGGATGTCAATACTTGACATCCTGTAACTTATTTGCTGTTATATATATATATAAACATCGCACTGGAAATGGATTTTCTCTATGAAAAATATAACACATTAACTGGTTCTATAAAAGAATAATTGAGCTGTTATCTTGACACTGGTACGATTTCCTCAACAGTGAGAAGTTAAATCATACCGTTTTATTGGAAATGTTTGCGATACACTATATTTAAAAAAGACCAATTGACAGGATAGATATTGACTGAATATCTTTAATCATAGGTCATCTCGCAAGGCTACACTTGAGGCTAAACAATAGTAACTATAACACAAGAATTATACCAAAACTAGTACAGTGAAATAATGAAGAGGCCTTAACATGATTACTCGGCTTATCAACAAGAAAATGTTATCAGGTCTCAGAAGAAAACAAAACATTCTTTTAATACCCCATACCTTGATTAACAGACATAGCTGGAGAAAAGAAAATTTTGCACTCGGTTATATCTGCTACAATGTATAACGTGTCTCAAGATACGACACACCTGAATAAAACACCGAATGGTCACAGGTATTTATTACGGCTAAGTTGGTGGTATAAATAACAATGGCAACAAATGTAATCTTGCAGAAGCAAGATTAAGCATAATATAATGCTTAATCCAGAAAGTCACTTTACAGCAGAGCTAAATAAATAGAATTCAATAATTCAAATACTATCTTGTGCTTCACATAACGTTGAAAACGTATACCGTTATTTTGCTATCTGCCTCTATGAACATATACATACGCGCAACCATTTAACCAAAATTAACTCATTTCTTTTCGAGCTCAAGGGGCTACGATTTTCATATTATATTCAACATTTCTTGATAATAAAAGTAACGATTCTCCTGAATTGCGAAAACGCAATAAATTCCAGAATGGTATTTTATATCACTTACTATTTTCAATATCATTGAGACACTTCTCATGAGAAGCATTCTATTACATGCTTGAGTATTATTTAATAACCTTCTGCCATTTTATAACTTGGTGAGTTAATATTTTGCGGGAGGTCGGAAGTAATACAAACCGAGAATATACTTTCATAAGCACCGCCAGAAACTTTTCGGCTTTTTGCTCATGGCCTCTTCTCAAGTTCCTCATTAAAAACAAAATAACAAAAGAAGAATAATTTATTATAGGAACACTAACTGAATAAAAAAGATACTGAAGTGGAATAACCAAATACTGTGAGGATCGTTTTAGGTTAAGAATTTACCCGATAAGTGTTAATACGACCAAATCATGAGTTTCAAGATTCAGATCTATTTAAGCAATGCTTATAAGATACTACACGCGGATTAGCAACTTGTTAATTACCTAAGGTAGATACTAGGAAATTCATCAAGCTAGCCAAATATATAGTTACAATAATCAATAGGTCGGCAGATAAATATATGTATATATATAGTGTAGGTATGAGTTAGAGGGGTTTAATGCCTCTAAGGGATAATTAAATCCAGAGTCGCTCCTGGCTATTAGCTGGGTAGGTAGAGTCTTCTGTAAGGTTGTACGCTAACAGGTGGTTCGGTTTACGAGTTTCCCATTGCTATCATACCCATTACAACGTATAAGTCCTGGGGTTGATTTGTTCGACTAAAGGCGGCGCTCCAACATGGCCGCAGTGAAATGACTGAAACACATAAAAGAGTAAAAGAGTATATATGCTTCCATACATAAATACATACATACATATTTACATATATACAGTCATACATACGTACATACATGCATACGTACATACACGCATACATGCATACATACGTACATACATACATAGGGATACATACATATATATATATATATATATATATATATATATATATATATGTACGCACGTACATACATACGTACATACATATATACATATATACATACATACATGCATTCATACTTGTATGCATACATACATACATACATGCATGCATATATACATATATACATATGTTCGTATGCATACATACATACATACATACATACATACATAGGGATACATACATATATATATATATATATATATATATATATATATATATATATATATATATATATATATACGTACGCACGTACATACCTACGTACATACATATATACATATATATATATACATACATACATGCATACATACATGTATGCATACATACGTACATACATTTATGCATATGCACATATATGTATATGTTCGTTCATGCATAAATACATACATAAGACATACATGCATACATACATACATACATTCATACATACATACATACATACATACATACATACATACATACAAAAAGAGAAAAGCACGAATGTACCACATGCAAGAAGACAGCTATTGTTATATGCCGAGAAATATACCTAGAATTAGCTTCCTGTCTATTGGAGGTAGTTATACATATAATCACCATGGCAACAATGTTATATGTTGCACAGCACTAACGTAATCACACACGCTCATATACACACAAACACACAGGTATACACATACATATGCACACGCACGTACGCACCCACAAACACAAAGATATACAGAAAAAGAGAGTTAACAGAAGTGAGATAATAGTCATATCTCTGTCTCTGTATCTCAGTCTCTCTGTCTCTCTCTCTTTCTCTCACCTTTACTCTTGCACGCTCGCTCACACATACTCGAACACACACACACACACACACACACACACACACACACACATACATACTCATGAAAACAAATTTGCAGGTGCATGCAAACATTATTATACATATATATATTTCGCTCTCTCTTTCTATCTTTCTCTCTTTCTCTCTCCCCCTCTCTCTCTCTCTCTCTCTCTCTTCTCTCCCCCCTCTCTCTCTCTCTCTCTCTCTCTCTCTTTATCTATCTATTTTTCTCTCTTCTTCATTTTCTCCGATCCTTCCTCTTACGTAACACTCCTTACTATAGCGAAAACATGAATTTAAGTTTTGATAGCACGGGATCAATTCCTTTTTCTTTTTGCCTTCTTTCTTGGATTAATAATATGAAGTACCAGTACTTAGCCGAGTATATTGGCCCAAAATGACATCCATAATCATATATGTATATATACAAGCATATATATATATACATTGACGCACATAGAGAATGAGAGCCAAAGATATATATATATATATATATATATATATATATATATATATATATATAATATATATATAATGTATGTATACCTATATATAGTCTCTTTCTCTTTCTCTGTATTTATAATATACATGTCTATATATACATGAATGCGTACATATACATATGCATACATAGATATTTCTTTTCTCATCATACAATCACATACAGAAAATCAATCATTATTCACACTTATACAAAGCTGCATATAAATTCATACAAGCACCTGCAAATACAGTAAACCAAGCATTCACCAACACACGCGCATAAGCAAATATCACGCACGTACACAACATATACAAATATAACATGTTCAGACAAAACAAACATATATGTTACTGACACAAACATACAATTTTCATATGCCTACGCCGGTAAAAAATATCGTACTCATATTTGTGCTGCCACACAAACGCATACCAGAGAAATATCTATTTGTATGTATGCTGTTTATCAACTCTATGCTAAGTTATCACATATTCATCTACACAGATTCGGTTTTACTGTCATACTACTATACATATACGAAGAAGGTATTTTAGAATACGTAAAGATAAGAACCTACGTACAGAGAAATACACACACACTCACATGTGCACACACAGAGGTACATACGCACACACACGCACGCACACACACATATTTGCATGCACATTCGTATATAGACGTATACACTCACATGCACCACGTACGCATTCACACATACACACGCGCTCCCAAATGGTATGATACAGACACAAGGAGATAAGGACTGCTTATTAAAGTAACACACACGTAGAATTTCATTTTAGATAAGCATTAATGTACACTAGACACACACACACGGATTCATATGAAGATATAATCATAGACAAACGCGCACACGCAAACACACACACACACTCATAAAGAACTCATGTATACACAGATGTACACACAAACACGCTACGCATGCACATACATATTACTACACATTACCGTACACGTTGTTGTATAGTGACAATATTATCCTGATAATCTTTAGAGATATATTGTGAACTGGGAGACCGGATATACGGAGAGGGAGCAAACATGAATTTATCTTAAGGCAGCGGCGGCAGTGTTGTCTCTTGATAAAGTAAACGAAATACTTCGTTTCGGTTCACGAACCTACAAATAGTTGCT
Source organism: Octopus bimaculoides (assembly GCF_046866305.1). Taxonomy (NCBI): domain Eukaryota; kingdom Metazoa; phylum Mollusca; class Cephalopoda; order Octopoda; family Octopodidae; genus Octopus; species Octopus bimaculoides. The sequence continues at coordinate 83,609,208 of NC_142937.1, read as the reverse complement.
GTCGAATCTAGATCTGTCTCCTTCAACTGCTCCAAATGTGTGTCGCTTTCAGGCGGTTTTGATGTTTTACCTATTTATAGAAAGATAAATTGAATGTGGGTTTTAGAAACATTTAACTTCTATGTATAAAGGCGAACGTCTTTGAGAAATGTAAATGTCTTCATCCTATGAAATGCTAAAGTCATACAAATGGGAATACTTATTATAACTGAAACAAATAGTGAATATCTAGAACAAGAAAGATTATATTGTTAATACCTATCTGTACTGAAGGGTCTGCAAAGCTCATGGGGTACTGCCCGTTCTCCAGACGTATCAATTTAAAAAAGAAGAGTGCCTTTTTTACAGGTTCATATAGTTTATGAATTAATGAAGAGGAACGGCTATATGGATTACGAGTCAACACGTTAAGGTTCTGTCGTTTATGAGTCCACTACATAGGCCACTGTATTTTTGAACCAGAGTGGTGAGCCTGTAATTTACGAATCAACTTGGGAACTCATACACCGTGAGAACGTTTAGGCCACACGCACTCAAGAGTGGATTGTTCTGGAGGTAAAAAACAAAATAATTAGATGTGGAACTTGAAATAAAGAAATATAATATCTTTATACTCTGGTGTAGTAAAATTATGCGAAAAGAAATATTCATAATCTGAACAAACTTTGAACATATTAATCAGTGGTTCTTAACCATTTTCAATCTACGGACTTCTTTGGTTCATACTTTACTCGCATGAATCCTCTCAGCGATTTGATGTTTAAAAATACTATTATACTTTTGAAATTAAATATTATCAAGAATTAAATAAGAATATTGCTAAAATATCGTGTTTATTGTAGAAGTATAATCAATTTATTGTACATAATCTTTAACAAAATTTTATATTGACCACCAAGGATCATATGGATCCTTGGTTGAGAACTACTGATCTAGATTATCAAACTGAGGGTTTTATTCTTATGTCTCTGGTGTCGATGAAAACTGGGTGTTTGTATTTGTTTGCTTTTTATTCCCGTTGATTGCCGTTACATCCTGTAGTCTTAGTTTCGTTTTCGGTAATAAAACATGGTAAATGAATGATGCTTCTTGTCTCAATCAAGCAATTAAATTACTAGGTCAGGAGAGAACCTTGAAACAGTCACCTCTACCTGGTCAAATGTTAACAAATTTACAACGTTACCTCATAAAAAGAAAGATACATTAATATAGTCTCAGGTACAGGGTATTTGGCAGTGGTGGTGGGAAACGAGATAGTCATAACAAGAGTACTTTTGATGAAAGGCTTGCTTGACTGAGGTTGATCAGGGTTACGTGACAAAACCACTAACACGTGTCAAAATGAAACTGTTTTGAGCCGTGTCTTAAAAATGAAAACAAAAAAAGCATTGAATTGGGAAAATGAGCAAAAAAAAAAAAGAAAGAAAATAGATGAGATGGTCATGGCTACAATGACTATGATCAGAAACATTCTCGATCAGGGTTGACCAGGGGTTAAACAAGGAAAGCGGTAATAATAACAATATATCAAATTAGAGGATACGGTGTAAAAGTTTTCGTCTGACAGGCATCCAAAAATTTCACCAGAGACTGGACATTTCCGATTAAATAACTGAAAATCCCCAATGGAGGACATATTTCAATTGTTACTGATCTCTCTAACCAGATACAGATGACAAGTAACACTGTTTTCATTGTTCATGTACAACTTCCTTCCTTCTCTCTGACGCTATGATTCTATGTCGTCTGTAAGCTACTTAATCGTTTTAAATTCACTAATTTTAAACTGTCCACACAACAAGAATTCTTGTGTAGGCTTCCGGATAATCGAGATATATTTAATTCAAGGATGGCGTCCTCCTGAGATATTTTAAATAATCAGAAGCAAAGTTCACCTGAACAAAAGGAACGGGGCAAATTCGAATTATTCTAACACATTGCAACACATTCGTCATCGTTTAGTTGAAGAAGAAAAAGAAGAAGAAGAAGAAGAAGAAGAAGAAGAAGAAGAAGATGAAGAAGAAGAAGAAGAAGAAGAAAAAGACGAAGAAGAAGAAGAAGAAGAAGAAGAAGAAGAAGAAGAAGAAGTAGTAGTAGTAGTAGTAGTAGTAGTAGTAGTAGTAGTAGTAGTAGTAGTAGTAGTTGCAGTTGCTGTTTAGTGCAAACTGGCATGTATAGAGTTGAACGACAACGAATAGAGGGCGATGTATAGCAGACCGCTGGCCTCGTGCCAAAATTTGAAACCAATGTGAATGTGGTTCAGGGTGATGGACTGACAAAATCAGTAGTGTGTCGGATAAAATGCCCTTTACATTTCGAGTTCTGATCTAGCCATGATCAACATTGCATTTCATTCTTCTGAGGTCGGTAATATAGCAAAAAAGACCTCTACATATTTTTTTGCTTGACCTCCAGCACTGACAAGACCGATTACCCGATTTCCATGATCTCTAAGTGACTGAGATTACAGCATTTCCCCTCCCTGAACGGAACGCCGGGTGACAAAACCACTAGCACGTGTCAAGTATGAAGCTGTTTTGAACAGCTAGAAATAGTTGCCAGATCTAACTCAAATCAAGTTGAAGGTTAGTAATTTTTGAAAAGAATAGAAGAAAGAGTTTTATTTCTGATGACTGAGCCGACGGAGGAGTGAAGCACGATGAGGTTATTTCCGGTTCTCCAAGACTGGACGAAATAAGATGAGAGGGCAAGCTCAAGTATTTGCAGCACAGTTAATTCCATTAGAGGGCAAAGTAGTGTATTAAATCGAGTTAGAGACATTCTACGACAGAAAGAGTGCATGTGACTGAGGAATACTAAGATAATTTAAGATAATTTAATTACGTATATTGTGAATGGATTTTATTATTTCTCAGAGAATGTGTTGACAGTGAATTGGTAAACCCTGAATTTATGGTGCACTAAAAAAGATTTTGCATTTTGTTTGCTGTTGTTGTTGCTGTTGTTGATGCTGTTGCTGTTGTTGATGATGTTGCTGTTGTTGATGCTGTTGCTGTTGTTGATGCTGTTGCTGAGGCATATTTTCTTGTCGGCCCTGAATGAACAATCCTACCAGTTACAATCCTTTCTCATTGTATATCTTAGACTCTCTTTTTAATATTTCTTTTCAACTTTAGGGTTGCAAAGTTTGCGAGATTAAGGAGAGATGGTTGCTATTTAGTCAAGCGACTACACACAGTCGTGACCAAAAGTTTGTAACATAGGTCTGAAAATAAGAATTTTTATATTAAATGCCCGAAGTTATATTTAATTTGCAATATATCATTATTTGATATAGAACTATATTTTTTACTCTGCCTATTTTTTCTTCTATATATTTAAATATTGGATCAGCTTTTAGGTAAGTATATCTCTAGGTTGTAATATTTGAATTGAATTGTGCTTGGACAGAACAATTGTAATTTTTAAAGAAATGTTGCAAAATTTTTGCCACGATTGTAGAAGCTTCCTTTCTGGTCAGTTGGCTGTGTAAAAGAAAATGGCGTTGATTGGCAGAATCAGTAGAGGAGCTAACTTAATATCTTGTATTTAATAACCTCATTTCACATCCTGCTTCAATTCCTGCGAATGTAGACTTACATTTCATCTTTAAGGAGTCAATAAAATAAACACCAGTCAAGAACTAGGTTACATTGAATCCACAATGCTCTTTTACAAAAAATATGTGACCTTGTGGCTATATTAAGGCGGCGAGTTGGCAGAAATTTCGTCTAGTGATATTTCGTCTTTCTTTACATTCTGAGTTCAAATTCCGCCGAAGTCAACTTTGCCTTTCATACTTTAGGGATGGATAAATTAAGTACCAGTTGAGTACTGGGACCGATCTAATCGACTGGCCCCCTCCCTCAAAATTTCGGGCCTTGTGCCTACCTAAAGTAGAAAAGTATATTAAAACTATTGAAGGAGCAGAATCATCAAAATGCCAGATTGAATGTCTGGCTACAAGGATTTGAAATGGGTTAATTTTTCATAGGCATTCAGAAAAATAAGAACTAGTCAAAAAATTTAATCAACTGGATTAACTAGTAGTAGTAGCAGCAGCAGCAGCGGCAGCAGCAGCAGCAGCAGCAGCAGCAGCAGCAGTAGTAGTAGTAGTAGTAGTAGTAGTAGTAGTAGTTGCAGTTGCTGTTTCGAGTTGAAACATGTGGCATGTATCGAGTTGAACGACAATAAATAGAGGGTCGAAAAAATAATGCGCTAATTATGTAGTGAGGTCAAGTCCTATAATACAATGTAGATAAGAATGAAATTGTAACGGAAGATTATTGAAACAAAGAAGATATTCGTAATATTTATTTATATCTGTATAGCAGCATTCATACGTGTTTAGGTATGCACATTTTCTATTCTCATTACAGATATTAAAAGATATGTCATGTTTTCATATCATTTGAATATATTGATTATAAAAACACATATATGCTGGAAGATATTAATAAAGATAGAACATGAAACAAGTATAATTGACAATACTTTTTTCTAATCTTTCCTCTGTAAAGTGTGGTAAGAATTTAAAGACACAATGCATTAAGTGACGTGCGCAAAATATCTAGATTAATTAAAATTTCCCACCTTAGATGGAAACAAACTCTCAAATAAAAGGAGAGGTAATTTCAAGAAATTAAGAATCATTTTCACAAAAGTACTCTATATTCTAACAACAAAGTCTGCACTTTGTTAGCTATGATCATGTTTTGGTATCTGTGGATCTGATCAGTGAATATAATCAAACTCCATAGGGTGACATCTGATTATACGTAAAAGGAAGAGTTATAAAAATTTAGGGCCAGTCGAAATTTGCATAAGTAAAAACAATAAAATAAGTTGAAGAGAAATAACACGCAGACTAATTTAAGAAATGCCATCCTTAATGACGTATGAAACATTCTCTATAAAGTTAAAATGTAAACCCTTGGGTACAAAAATTGATCTTGTGAATATGATTCTTAAGTTCTAGTAATTATCCTTTTTCTTTTCATGTCACTCATGAATACTATTGTTCGTTTTTCTCCAAGTAAGAAATTTCTATTCATTTTTAATTTTCTGCATACAGCATTTAGTACGTTATCACTTACTTATATAAATCCATGTCATTAGCTCATTTGACTTATTTCTTTTTGCTCACATTTTTTTAATTATCCAAATTAAGTCGATTCAAAAATCTTCGCCTTGTTTTCTTAAGCAAAACATTTAACAGACTGATCAAAGCATTCTTGAGTCTGACACGGTTCCCTGACGAAGTCCATTAAAACTGAAAACATGCCCATAGGTATCAATCTGCTTGCACATTA
>NC_142937.1:83578896-83596396 GCF_046866305.1 Octopus bimaculoides | reverse complement strand
TCAGTAATACGATGACTAATAATAATAATAATAATAATAATAATAATAATAATAGTCCTTCCTACTATAGGTACAAGGCCTGACCTGAAATTTTGTGGGATGGGGAGAGTCGATTACATCGACCCTGGTACTCACTTTATCGACCCCGAAATGATGAAACACAAAGTCGACTTTGGCGGAATTTGAACTGAGAACGTAAAGACGCACGAAATACCGCTAAGCATTTCGTCCAGCGTGCTAACCACTCTGCCAGCTCGCCGCCTTAATAATAATAATAATAATAATAATAATAATAATAATAATAATAATAACAATGATAACAAGCCTTTCTGCTATAGGCACAAGGCCTGAAATTTTGGAAGAAGGGACAAGTCAAGTACGTCGGCCCCAGTGCGTAACTGGTACTTAATTTATTGACCTCAAAAGAATGAAAGGCAAAGTCGATCTCGGCCGAATTTGAACTCAGGACACGAAGACAGATGAAATGCTGCTAAGCATTTCGCCCGGCGTACTAACAACTCTGCCAACAACGCCGCATTGATAATAATAATAATAATAATAATAATAATAATAATAATAATAATAATAATAAGAAGAAGAAGAAGAAGAAGAAGAAGAAGAAGAAGAAGAAGAAGAAGAAGAAGAAGAAGAAGAAGAAGAAGAAGAATGGTTTCAGGTTCAGGCATAAGGCCAGGAATTTCGAGGGGTGGATGGACGATACTATCAACTCCTTTCATCCTTTCGGGGTCGATAAATTAAGTACCAGTGAAATACTGGGGTCGATGTGAAAAAGCTACCTTTATTAACTCACTGCCTGCCTTGAGCGCCATTTGGTGATCTGCTAAAAACAGTCTCATTGCCGGTTGTTCGCCGTATTCAAAGTGAATTGCTTATGTACATTATATTTGTAGAGGTGTATTTAGCAATATTTAGTTATTAAAATTTGTCATTAGCTCTGGCTAATTCTAGAGGACATTTTTTGTCATAAATCGCAATATTTGTACTACAAAAATTTGCAATTAAATACAAAAGGATAAATATGATTTTTTTTCAACCATCCCCATTTGAGACTTTCCAGTATAATTCACATATGAAGAAAATTTAAATGCTATATATAATTTTAACTCCTAAGACACCTGGCAAAGCCAAAAAATATGAATAAAAGAATTTAGCAGTTAATGAGTTAAGAACACCATATAACACTTCATAACTGTTTTTATTTATTGAAATTTTCAGAAAACTTTTCAGAATTTGTATTCTAGACACGGGTATTCACTTGATTATGGAAAAAAAAATGTTCTAGTCTTCAGAAATTTAAAAACAAAACATTCTTTAAATTATTCGGCTTTTTTTTTTTTTTTTTTAGTCACAGATAAAATAGACAGTTCGAATTTTTGTCTTAAATCCCAGCAATAGACCGATGAATGTGTTTATGGGGAGAAAGATATTGAAAAGCATCAATGCGTCAAAGTGACAAACAAATGAGGAGGATAAGAGGTGGACGTGAGAAGTACTAAAAATAACAATTAAATGGCCCTTAAATCACACACCAAAAAATTTGTTTATTTTTTTTGCTTTATTTCTTGCATAATCGCATTAGTACCTGTGGACACAAAACAAAAAGCTTCTGAACATTTCTAACAATAAACAAGCTATGAAGAGTTATATGGCGTACTTTAAACAGAATTCCACCTAAATTTCGCAGTGCGAAATTGCGATCACGATATGAAACTGCTGTAAATCGTAATACAGAAATTATGTCCTCTCATGGTTAAATCCAAGCAAAAAAGGTTTGTCCCTTACTGCCATCAATAAAAAAAATTATAAATTAAAAGACGTCGTGGAAACAATGAACATCACATTGAGAAAGGTTACTCTATTACACATGAATTCTAAATATAACATATATTCGAGCAACAAAGTAAGAAAGTATGAAAGATGAAGGGAAACAACAAAATGAGAAAAATATCAAGAGTATAATAAAATATAAGATCATCAAAATATAAATTGAACAGCTCATAAAAAGAAAATACACACTGAAAATATAGCAATTTCAGGTAACACTTAATTAAAAATGACTAAATATAAACCAATGAAAGCATCGCATAAGAACCATTAAGTGCAAACATAAAACTTAGCAAAAGAAAGAAAGCAATACAAGTGAGACTATCAAATAAAATAAATACCCCAACGAACGACGGTGAAATTACTATCGCAGCGCCACAACAAGCAACAGACACAAAGTAAAAAGCACTAAACTCCAAAATAATCATGAGAAGAGTAGAAGACGTCATGGAAACATTTGACTAGTCACGTGGACACTTCATAATTATAGCCTCGACCTCACGCATAATAACAAACAGAATAAGAGCGCACTTTACGACAGCCCAGATTTAACTATTGAAGAAGACGTAATAATAATAATAATAATAATAATAATAATAATAATAATAATAATAGAAGAAGAAGAAGAAGAAGAAGAAGAAGAAGAAGAAGAAGAAGAAGAAGAAGAAGAAGAAGAAGAAGATAATTGACATGGATCAATCCCTGTTCAAGAAAAAACAGCCTTGAGACTAAAAGAATAAAAGAATGCAACGTGACCCCGTATTAAATCTTGTTCGTAGACTCAAACTATAAAATATAAACAGACTGAATGCTTTGTTTATTCAGGAATACTTACAGTATCAAACAAAACCGGGTTTGATCTGACTAAAGCTCAATTCTCCTCGTCCCAAACCACTCCCTAATAATGATTTCTAATTTAGGCAGAAAGCCAGAAATTTTAAGAGGATAGGGTTAGTCTCTCCCTTACTCGAAATGTATCTTCATTTATCGACCTCAAAAGGATGGCATAGCAAAGTTGACCTTGGCAGAATTTGGACTCAGAATTTAAAGAGCCGGAACAAATAACGCAAAACATTTTGCCAAAGAATTAATGATTGCTCATCCCACCGCTGAAGCATTATCAGGAAAATTTGCTTCCTTAAGAAATTCTGCATATTTAGAAAATTGCGGTGCAAGAACATCAAATACAATAAAATAGCAGAATTGATCAAAACAAAAAAGAAAAACATAATAAATTTATCCCACATGTGGCTTACCATATCCAATCAGAAGCTCACCAGCGAACATTTAATTAGATTCTGACACTGAAATTAGAAAAATAAATTGGATTCATCAATAGAATATTCAACAATAGACTTTGCTGATAAGATGTAAATGAGAAAATAAAAAAAGAACATACTAGAGAATAGTCAGATAATATTAAAATTGAACGCACAACTAAGATATTAGTTAGAAATACACTAGGTAATTCCTGTATAGCCTACAACTGGCACTTACGAGAACTGAAGGGCTTAATATAAAAATTCCGTACTTGTTACTCCAAAGCCGATATAAATTAAATATATCCACTCTGCACACGAAGAAGACTCAATCAGAAAACTTACGAGAGATGTGAAAATTTCCTGGCTTAAGGTAAAAGAATATACAGGAGGATCAGTTATGATTTTACTCAACATATTCCCCTCTCAGATTCACACACTTATTGCAGCGGTCCTTCAATTTTTTGTTCGCCTTTTAAAAGAACTCGGAAGGCTGGACCTTCAACCAAGCATTCTACGATGCCCTGGAAGCCAGGAATTTTTCAGCCCCCACCTCTCGTACAAATTAACAAAGGTAGAATCAAACAAACTCATAAAAATAAAGAGAAAATGGTAAATATAATAAGGAAACATTAAGAAAAATATGTTCTCTATAAAGAAACAAATTTGTATATATTAGAAAGCTAGAATAATGAAAATATTCAGACAAGGACAAAACAGTAGGAAGGATTAAAATAAAACAGAACGAAATCAGAACTAATTCCAAAATATATAAAGAAAATGCAAAGAAAAATCACTCTGGCTACTATATTGTCAGACGCAACAGTGAATCAAATTAGAGTGAAAGACAGAATGACTGAAAGGCTCTAAGCTGAAATCAAAAGATCACATTTAAGTGCACAGGACTAATATTTTGCGACAAATGATCGCAAACTGAAAATCTTTATAAAAAGATGCTAACAACAAATGCAGAAACGCATCAAATTCGAATGACCACTCCTTGAAAAATTCGGGTGTATTTATTGGTTTGATCGTATCGGTAGCTATGTCTACATTTCAATAGGTAAACGGCTTAGTGATATAAATACGGTACACGACAATGGTTTAGCGCAATCGCTTGGGACATACCTACACCAAGTCGACCAAAGCACACTGTCCGTTTAGAATGATAAAGAATGAATGACTATGATTATAATGAATGGTTGTACTTTCATAGACATCTCGAGTCCTTCTGATCAAAACAGGGTGAAACAGCGTGTGAGTCATGAAAGCGAAAACAGTACCTATAATAATGATTATATAGTAAGTGCTGTCCATAATACACTCATTCTGAAAGATTATTCTTCTGGGTAAAGCCCAACACAAGACAGTTTCAGTTCTATAATACAATCTAAAAAATATTCTCATTGCACACAGATACTCTTATATAGTGGATGCATGACGCTAATAATCGTTCGTAGTGTGTGGAATGTGTTATAGCGCGAGACACTTTTCATCTGTCTAGTGACTTCAACTTAAGAGGTTATACAATGAACGCCACAAAAAGGGGTTCAGGACATAATTCTTCATCTCCAACAAGGTCCACGTCTATATTTTCAAGTTTCAATGTAAGAATGAAGTGGGGACGGACTGCTTTCAAGTAAATTTGGTGAATGATGAGTTGAGAGTGGTAGCATTAGTGCGTAGGAAATCATTGAATTCTGTGATGAAATTTGCACTCAGGAAAGGGAAGTAGAAAAAGCAGACATGAGCAGAATGTAGTCAAGGTTTTTAGAATGCATTGATTCCCTTTAGGTTTTGATTCCCATTGCTTATAGGTAACTTTCTTCTGTAGAGGAAAACACTGCGGCATATATGTGTGTATGTGTATATGTATATATATATATATATATATATATATATATATATATATATATATATACGTAAATTGAAAACAGAACACAAAGGATATCGCGGTACACGTGTTTCAAGCTTTATACACACACACATATATATATATGCATACATATCTAGAAACATCCATATGCTTGAACAAATCTGTGTGTGCGTGTGTGTGTGTGTGTGCTCTCACGCGTTCGCATGTGTGTGTATGCATGTATTTTGTACATGTGCACCTCGAACATTTGTGATCCCAATATTGTAGTTCTTTTTAGTTCTTTTGTTGCCCTTGTGGCCAGTACAGAGATAATAATAGTTTTTGCAGTCATTGCTGCTGTTATTTATATTAATGATAGAAAGAATGAAGAAGACAACGACATGTAGAAGGCGTGGCGATTTTGTACGATTACTTCATACAATACACAACAGATTACACAACCTTACAAAACATCTTAACGTTTAAACAAGATAACGTTTAGACGCCATTTTGTTAACTTCTGTTCTTTCTCTTTGCTTGCTTTTGTCCTTGCTATTGAATATTGCTTTCGTTGTTCTTCTTATTGAATATGTATACGCGAAAGCGTCATGTTACAAAAAGCAGAACAATTGCAGAGATTACAGTTTGTTCGAACACCTTCATTAGAAACAACGAATACTTGCAAACAAAAATGTATTTAAAATAAAATACAATAGAATAAAGAAGAAACTCTTCATCAAACATGTAAAACCGTAAATGAACAGCCGTCAAGACTGTCAAAAGGTAATTGGCTGATTTTAATGTCATACCTCGTCCATGCTCTCTGCTTCGCCAGCGTATATTGTAATGGCTTGCATATATTTTTTTTAACATTTTTAGCATTTCATTACATTTTCTGTTAACAATTGGGAATTATTAAAACCGAACGAAATATTCAATATTTTCTTCTCTTTAATCTGCATTGTTACGGGTTTCATTACTGTCCTCCGTAATATAGTCGAAGTTTGTTGACGCTGATCTTGTGTTTGTCATAGTCGTCGTTGTTGTTCTTTAACACCAAGTCGACTCTGATCGGATCGAGCAGACGTGTGAATGAAGGAATTTCCAGCAGTGACCACTCCATCGGTTGTTTACACATTGTATAGCAAATAGCACTGACTTTTGTTCTTTTAAAAAAAGAAAAGATAGTCTGCGGTTTGAAAGAAATTTAGCCGAAATTTCAAACCGGTCAAATGACAACGGATAACTGGAGAGAGACGAGAATCTTCTCCCGTTGTTGTTGTTGTTGTGGTGGTGGTGGTGGTGGGGGGGGGGTATTGGTGGTGGGGGGGGTGTGTGCTGGTATTGGTGGCAGTGGTGGTGGCGGTGAAGTGGCTGTTTTTTTTCTTTTTACGATAATAGGAAGGATAACCTTTTGACAGAACCAGACAGGTGCGTTTAGTAACGCCCCTGAAGTTTCTGAGTCTATACTCTTCGTGACTGATTTTCGTTTCCATCATTCAGAGATTAACGAGCATACCAAGCATAGTAATACTTTAATCCACTATTCCCACACCACCACCGCCACCACCACCACCACCAAATCTATGACCGAGGCATGCCGTTGTAGGGTATTTGATTGACACATCCATTTACCGAACCCGGGTAGAAGACATACAATATCAACTCCGAAGTGAGGTGGTGAGCTGGCAGAAACGTTAGCACGCCGGGCGAAATGCTTAGCGGTACTTCGTCTGTCTTTACGTTCTCCGCTCAAATTCCGCTGAGGTCAACTTCCCTTTCATCGTTTCGAGGGTCGATAAATTAAGCACCAGTCGTGTACTGGGGTCGATCTAATCGACTCGCACCCTCCTGCAAAAATTAGGGCTTTGTGTCTAGAGTAGAAAGGAATATACACTTGTTTCCAAGGCGGCGAGCTGGCAGAAACGTTAGCACGCCGGGCGAAATGCTTAGCGGTATTTCGTCTGAGTAGAAAAGAATATAGGAAAAAAAATTTTTTTCCAAGATTCCATGAATTAGGATTGAATCCGGGAATTCATAGCTGTGAAGTGAACTTCTAAACCATTTGGTTTTACAGCGTTTACACCGTAATATGATATACTTTAAAAGAAAAATCACTCTTATGTATCCCATATATCATTGTGTTTCAACAATAACTGTCTTCAAACTGAAGTGGAAAATGATGCTGAAATACATTTATCCTGAGAGAAAAGGATAAAGCTAAGCGCAAACTAAAATTACGAAATGATATGAATTAAAGATGAAATGGAAGCTTTTAAATCCCTTGTGTCTAAGTGAAACTGAATATTTGTAAGAGTATATTACGAGAAAGTGGACGGTGGGGAAGCTTTAACATTGAAAATGTCAGAAGTCTGAGTTCGTAACTGATGTTTGATAACGCAATAACACTGCTGTGAAACCAAACGGCAAATACTGATAAAGTAAATAATCATTTTTAAGGCTGGTAGGTAACATACCTAGCACTGCATAGAGCTAAGAAAAAAGACGAGCCTCGATGCTGGATGGTAACTACTTCATTTTATTTCGACCATTAATGTAGTTGGAATAAATTTTATGAACCTCTGAAATCCCAAACGTAAAATGATTGATATTAGTTTGGTCCGATTTATCCGTGCTAAATAAGCACTTAAACACACACACACACACACACACACACACACACACACACACACACATGCACATTCACATGCACACGTATACACATACATACATACATACATACATACATGAGTGTAGATATATATATTTATATATATATATATATATATATATATATATATATATATATATATATATATATATATTGTATGGATAATTAGATGAACGACAGCTACACTTGATTTCCTTATCACATTTATATATTATTTCTCTTCTCTCTCTCTCTCTCTCTCTCTCTCTCTCTCTCTCACACACACACACACACACACACGCACACACATGTGCATATATATATATATATATATATATATATATATATATATATATATATATATATATATATATATATATATATGGAGCCAGGCACCTGATCAGATTTTTCTAGAATCAATGAATAGTTACTAATAAGCCATTATCTACTCGATAATTAAGCTTCTCTCGGGAAAATTTAAATTTCAAAGACTACCAATCTATAGATTTTTTTTTGTACTTATTTCCATAGATGCACTGGGTTATATAACAACAGACTTACATAAATGCATCAAAGTTAGTGTCTTATTGAAAAAAAAAAAACAACTCTGTCTGATATACACCGAATACAGTCGATCAGGAGTAAAATAGAGGTTTCTAAAACATTGCGAGGGCTCTACATCTGAGTTCGCTGCAATGTGCATATCACATGATCATATACATCTGAATTTACAAACTACATATTGGTTCATACATGTATGTGTGTGTTTGTATGTATGGATGGATGTATATAACATCTACCTATTCATGGATAATAATGGGACACATGCAGTTGTCTACTAAAGCAGCATGCTCATCAATTAAATGACTGCATACGTTTGCACTTACGCCTGTGTACATGTTTAGGTGACATTTGCTGGATGAATATGAATGTCTACATTCGTGTACACGTAAATACTATAGTATGTACATGTGTGTAATATAAGTTAAGCTTTTAGAATGGTTTTAATATATTTTTATAGTTCTTTTAATGGCTTCTAGTTCTATATGTCTAGTTAGTTACGACTATTTTGGTTTTGTGAAACTGAGATATTCTAGATTAGTAATAAAGTAGTTCGTTATGTACATACTGAAGTACATAGCTATAAATCCAAACTTTATGTCTGGGTGTATTAACTGTAGATTTCTCTATATCGAATAAAAATGTTAATCAGGTCAGCGAGGTTTTACGTATCGCTGAAATGTTTTGTATATATGTCTAGTTTTTTCGTATAGAGGTTATCTGGTGTTTCTGACTTCCGGTGAGCCAAGCACATACACTTCAGACTTCCTTCACAAAATGATAAGAGTTCGCTGATAGGATAAGTATTATAAACAGTACAGAGCAGGAGACTGTCTGCTTGAACTATATTTCTGCAATACTTTATATGAAAGAAAATCCAATCATTTTCTGGATTTCATATCAGGTTGGTCAGACTAACGTTAAACCATTTTTCTATGGCTTCCATTATCGTCTCTTGAACTTTAGCAAGTCAAATACCAAAGAGCTTCAGATGAGGAACGTTCGGATAATCCAGCCAGACTATAACCAAATTCATTCTCTTCCGTCACTCTTCTGTCGCCTGTTTTGCTGATTAGTTGTTGCTTAACATATACTCAATCTATTATGTTCCTCGCTCTTTGCTCGGCTGTAACGACTATGTGACTACCGCAATGACTCTGAAAGAACAGGCTCTGAAAAACTCTATACACATTATATCGTACAATTTAACATGCAATTAGCCGCTTGTTTTTTGCCATGTGTCTTTGATGTTAGAATTTTTACTGTTAATAACAGTCAGCTTAATATATTAATATGTTTCTATAAGGCGGCGAGCTCTGGCAGAATCGTTAACATTTCGGCAAAATTCTTTGTGGTATTTCGTCTTTACATTCTGAGTTCAAATTCCTCCAAGTTCGACTTTGCTTTTCATCCTTTCGGGGTCGATAAAACAAGTACCAGTTGAGTACTGGGGTTGATATAATCGACCTATCCACCTCGTGGAAGTGCTAGCCTTGTGCCAAAATTTGAAATGAAATATATTAATATGTTCCTAGATATGAGTTTACAAATAAACAGTAAAACTTTTATACCGATAGTTAACAATCAAATCCTTTTTGAGGGCTTTTTCTTAAAGCTGTTTTATCACATTTACAAAATAACCATAAATATTCAATGGAAATTTCTCTTGACCACATTGAAATTTAGTTAAACTCATTTATTACTCCAGATCTTTCTCTAGTATAAATCCGTATGAAATGCATCCTCTGTGGCTTATATTAAATTGCTATTCAGCTCCCTTCTGTAGGATGCTGACTGATTTCAGCAGTATTACTATTTTACTCTTTTATTTGCTTCAGTCATTTGACTGCGGCCATGCTGGAGCACCGCCTTTAGTCGAGAGAATCGGCCCCAGGACTTATTCTTTATAAGCCTAGTACTTATTCTATCGGTCTCTTTTTGCCGAACCACTAATGTAACGGGGACGTAAACACACCAGCATCGGTTGTCAAGCGATGTTGGGGGTGGGGAACAAACACAGATACACAAACACACACACACACACACACACACACACACACACACACACACACACATATATATATATATATATATATATATATATGTATGAAAAGGCGGCGAGCTGGCAGAAACGTTAGCACGCCGGGCGAAATGCTTAGCGGTATTTCGTCTGCCGCTACGTTCTGAGTTCAAATTCCGCCGAGGTCGACTTTGCCTTTCATCCTTTCGGGGTCGATTAAATAAGTACCAGTTACGCACTGGGGTCGGTATAATCCACTTAATCCGTTTGTCTGTCCTTGTTTGTCCCCTCTGTGTGTAGCCCCTTGTGGGTAGTAAAGAAATAACACACACACACACACACACATATATATATATATATATATATATATATATACGACGGGCTTCTTTCAGTTTCCGTCTACCAAATCCACTCAGAAGATTATGGTCGGCCCGTGGCTATAGTAGAAGACACTTGCCCAAGGTACCACACAGCCACTCCTGCGCCTGGGGTATTTATTTATTTATACATTTATAATCGTTTCGGGTATTCTCTGCAGATGGTTAAGGTTTTTCACTAGCAAATTTTAACCCTTCCCCGGGAGTGATTAATTTATATTCGAGACTTCCATTTTTGATATTTCCATCATTATCTCTTTTTTTTTTAATTACTCAATTTTTGCTGCTATAAAATATAACTAACATTTTGTTTACATTTAATATCTATTACCAATTGATTGATGCTCTTCTATAGAAAAACATCCCTTTATTCTTTCCATTTTTTTTTCTATATACACGATGGCCCGTGTTAGCGATTGTCTGCATTTGTTTGCTACTTCAGTATCTTCAAGATACTATTTAACGAATGTGGAAATGGAATATAAGCAGGTGCTTATTTGACAAAATATTATTACGTAATTACATGTATTTATAATCAGCTAAGTACACGTGCGTAACTCTGTGTGTTTCTTTTGTTGTCTTTGTGTATAACATTTCTTTGTAGATGCAAGTATAATGTGTGTAGGTATTTCATGCTTTAATTCAAGTGTTTAGCCCGTTCTAATATTTCCGTATTCGTTGGATAATATCATTTATTTCCGATTTCTGAGAGCTCTCCGTTTAGTAGTAGTAGTAGAAGCAGCAGCAGCAGCAGCAGTAGTAGTAGTAGTAGCAGTAGTAGTTGCAGCAGCAGCAGTAATAGTAGTAGTAGCAGTAGTAGTAGTATTTTTTGTTATTGCCGTTGCTATTGTTCAGCCACATAATAGCCATTTTGGACAAATCAATGTATTCTTTCGTTTTTAAGATGGTAGGGTTTAATCTGAAAAATATTCGGTTGCGATTTTCCAGCATATAGTGTAGCTATGTAGTGGCACCTTCATTGCATGCATCGTTGTTGTAGCTGTTGTTGTTGATGAGAACCACGGTCGTTGTTATATTTTTTCTTCTTATTCAATATGTGAGGCAGAAAGTTAAGAATGCTTCACAATACATGTTGTATGCGCTGTCTCTTTTTGATTTCATTTCAATCCTCATATAAGGGGAGAACGTTGCTTTCATCTTCGAAGAAACAATAAAACAAATTCTAGCTGTATGTGGGGCGATTGATTAAATCGAATGCAAAGTCATGATTGATGTTCTGCATTTCAATCTCGCTGGAATAGCTTGACATTCAGCTTTCGGGGACAATACGAAAAAGGACCAGTCAAGTATTTGAGTTTCTAGAAATTAACAGCAGCCTTCTAGGAAGCGTAGTAGTAGTAGTAGTAGTAGTAGTAGTAGTAGTAGTAGTAGTAGTAGTAGTAGTAGTGGTGGTGGTGGTGGTGGTGGTGGTGGTGGTAGCGGAAGCAGTGGTGGTGGTAGTGGCGGTAGTGGTGGTGTTGGTGGTGATGGTGGTGTTGGTGGTGGTGGCAGTAGTAGTAGCGGCAGCAGTGGTGGTGGTAGTGGCGGTAGTGGTGGTGTTGGTGGTGATGGTGGTGGTGGTGGTGGTTGTGGTGGTGGTGATGGTGGTGGTGGTGGTGGTGGTGGTGATGGTGGTGGTGGTGGTAGTCTCCGTGGTGTGAGCAGCTTCTTGATTCGCAACACAAGCCGTACAATAGCATCAACTACAATAACAGGAATAGCTGCAACAGCACAAACAGCAGCAGCAGCAGCCGAAAGAACTCAAGTGAAATCGGTCTTCCTCATCATCATACAACAAACTCATTATGTAACTATATGCATGTATTTATATATACATATATGCACCTAGCTTACATATAAATGTATTTGATATATATATATATATATACGAATACATATAAGTGTTCATGCTTAGGAGTGTCTGTGTGTGTGTGGAGGTATGTGGCTTCGTGGTTAAGGTGTTGCAATTATGATCGTAAGATTGTGGTTTCGATGCCTAGACTGGGCAATGGGTTGATGTTCATGAGCAAAACAGCTCATATCACGTTGGTCCACGCCACTCGCGACTAACAGCTATCCAGTCCAACGGGGAAATCGACACGCCATAGGGCTTCTGAGCTGTAGACTTGAGAAGGACCTTTCATCACATACATAATACATACATACATACATACACACACATACACACATACATACAGACGTACGTAGATACCTACTCATACACTCACACATGCACATGCATATACATGCATAGGTATATAACACAAATAAATCAGATTTATATACCAGTATTATCATGCCCTGTTCTCGATAAAGGCTTATGTGTCACCTGGTGGGAGGTAACAGGAAATATATATATAGTAGCATTATAGATAGTGAGACATATTATAAACTAAGTTCCGAATTCAACAAACGAGATACGATATGCACAGGGTATATGAACTCAATCTCATGAAATTTTTCTAATAATCCTCCACTGTTATGAGCTTAAGACTTCAGCTCAGAAACGGCAAATGTGAACTCATGTGCGAAGCAACTACATTTCAGCTTCGGTCGGGCAGATTTGGGTCTGATACATTATAGCTATAATTACTCGTTTTTTTTTTTTTTTCCTTTTTCACAGACATCATATATCTGGTACCAATTTTTCATTACGCCCTCCCTTTGAGACAGTAATTGAGGAGGACTGGTTGCTGTTTTTAGTAGGTTGGACGACCACGTAAATACTTTTGCACTGGTTCTAATATATGTAGTGACTGCTAATGTGGTTATTGATAATGTAATTGAGGTGGAAGTCGTTGCAGTAGTAATAGCAACAGTAGCGGATTTGATGATGAAGAAGTTCGTTATAGTGCTGCGGTTTACCTGAGGTGAACACTCAACGAACACATTTACCGTCGGAGTTCTGTCAAGCTGGGAACATTGAGAATTCATTTGCAGAAAATTTTAAGACGGAGGCGATGACTTCAGAGTGATTTGGTGTATGTTTCTAGCAGTTCGAATGACCACATAGAAACTTCATCACTATCTTGATCTAAGTAATTTTCTTTGAAAGGAAGGAAGTAATAAACGTTTTCCCGTCTACATTTTTGTCTCTTTCTTCATCGAAACGATCTGAACGGTAACACGTTTAAATTTTACATCTACATGGATGACATATGACGTATCTCAGAGCCATTGCATCCTTTTACTTCGTCCAATCATTTAATTCATTTTATACATCAACTCCTACCCTAGAGGAAAATCAACCACATAAAGCGAAATTTAGCGTTAATTAGTGCGATAATTCGTAACAGCTGTAGCCAGTGCTCTGGTGTAGATCAATTGATAGTAATTGCAGCAATTCCGGCGGGAAGAGTGACAGGATTTGTTTGTTGACAACGAAAGAATACATTATAATTCACTGACTGTCTTGATAGCAATCTTCATATGTGACATCTTTCGGCTGAAGTGAGTCGGAGAAACCAATGACAATGGAGAAAGAATGAAGTGATTGAGGATATTCATACAACTACTCAAATTCAGAATGATGGTAGAATAGTAGCAGTTCACTAATATACACACTATAGGTGTATGTAGTACACACACACACACACACACGTACACACGTACACACACACACACACACGTACACATACATGTATATATATACATATACGTATATATAAGTATATATGCATATGTGTATTCATGTATGTATGTTTGTATGTTCGTATGTATGTATGTATGTATGTATGTATTATTTTGTATGTATTTGTGTTAGGTAACCGCTGGTAACTAAGCCAGAAACCAAACTAAGCCTGCTTCTTGAGTGGGGTGGTTTTCATTGGACAC
This sequence comes from Octopus bimaculoides, assembly GCF_046866305.1. Lineage (NCBI taxonomy): Eukaryota > Metazoa > Mollusca > Cephalopoda > Octopoda > Octopodidae > Octopus > Octopus bimaculoides. Next base: position 83,581,995 of record NC_142937.1, on the reverse strand, counting down.
CCGGTTGGATAAAAAATAAGTACCTGTCAAAGGACGTAATAACACAGTAGAACCAACGGCCTTCAAACAGCTACGAGTTAGAGACCCCTCGAATTTGGTTAGACATCCATCTCGGAGAAGGAAACTCCGAAATCACAACCACCTCATTGCAAAGCTTCTGTTTGTTTCTGGACTTCTTGTTTTGTAGGTGAAAGTCTTAGTGATGTCGTGTAAGCTGTTTTTAACTTAAAATTACAGCAAAGGCAGTGCTGGATAAGGTATTTTTTCAGTGATGGCCATGTATGTATGTTATCAATCAGTTTCATTTCTGTATTTCTTGTCCATAGAGAAAGAGCCGGACTCTAACATAGATTCAAGGCTCCTTCATTGGAACTTTTATCAACATCATCTAGGTATTTGTGCATATGTGTGTGTGTGTGCAGTATTTGGTGTTAGTGTATGCGCAGATTTGTATGTTTGTTTTATGAATGCGTTTTTATGTCTAGATGCATGCATATGTATTTATGTGTTTATGTATGTATGTATGTATGTATGTATGCATGTATGTATGTATGTATGTATGTATGTATGCATGTATGTATGCATGTATGTATGTATGTATGTATTTTTCTTTCCGCCATTACAAAAGCCAACTAAAGTCAACTCTCAAACTGGCTGAAATTGAGAGAAGCAGGTGGGGAAACTGAAATCTACTATCGCTCCAAATGATTTCAGTTTCTCGCCATCGGAATTTTCTTTTCTGAAGTCATAAGAACAACAAAAGTTGATGAAAATGGCAAAGAATGCAAGATGCAACAACAACGACAACGACAGCCCCTGCTTAATCTCACTTGCTATCTTTGTTCCTACCCATTTCATGCGTGGGTTATTCTCACTCATCAACGCCATCAGCATTGAGGAACGATTCAATCAAAAACATATTGAAATTCTTGGAAACACGGAAAGCCCGACCGCAACTATAATAATCCGTCTATTTGTCTAATAATCTATCTCTCTTTCCATTTATCTATATACCTACTAATCTGTCTGTCTGTTAAGGTATCTCTCTAGCAATCTATCTACCTATATTTGTATAAATAAGAATAAGATCGATATTTAAATACCGATTTTAACAAGTAGCCAGCATGAGAATAAAAACCATCAAAGGTAATAATTATTTTAAAATTTAGGGTATCTAAGAGATACCACCACGCAGGAAACAGCAATCAAAGCTTGACTATAAAACCACAACAAATGTTCATATAACACCAGGAGAGAAGACGAAGAGACAAAATGAACTAGCAAAAATTACTGGATAATTCCAGATCCCGGATTTCTGGCTCTGCATAAGAAATGCTTTGCCTCATCAGTGGAGTATACTCAGAAAAGCACATGAATACAAATATATATATATGTTTATATATATATATATATATATATATATATATATATATATATATATATATATACAACATACGATACATTTACATATACGAACGTATTCATACATATATATGCACGTATGCACACGATCAGTTTAAATTGCCCGCCTAAAATCTCCTCGTCCGATATGGTCAGAAGTTTCACCGCAGTGAATATAATGACGAAATAAATATATGAATTTATATAAATAAGGATAAGATCGATATTTAAATACCGATTTTATCAAGCTTTGACTGCTATTTCCGGCGTGATGGTATCTCTTAGATATCCTAAGTTATAATATCTATTTTTGTATGTATATATGTATGTATACATATATATAAAGGTATACATGGGTATATATGTATGCGTATGTACATCCAGTTCCGTCTTAAGACATAGGCACATTGGTTAGTAGTTACTCGGATGTCTCAAGGATACAGAATCTCAATTCTGATATTTGTATTCCGTGGCTTAGTGCAGTGCTTCTCAACCGGTATACCGTGGCACACCGGTGTACTACGGGACGATGCCAGATGTGACGATGCCAGATGTATGCCGCCGAATTTTGAAAAGAATATAAGTGTACCGCAAGTGCAAAAAGGTTGTGGGGCACTGGTTTAGTGTCAATAAAGAAATACTATAGGGCCCTGTACACTGATTTTCCCAGGGGCCTTTAATGCTGCTAAGTCGGTACTTTGTATATCCATGTATGCATTCATGGGTGAGTGCATGCGCGCGTGCAAAGCGTGCGCGTGTCTGTGTAGTTGTATGTATATGTGTATGGATGTGTATGGATGTATATGTGTATGGATAGAGCAATGGTTTGATGGAGGTATGAACAGATGGATGGATAATTATAACATTGCTGTTATCACTCGCAATTGAGGCAAACTTTGGTAGCATGTTCCAAACTCTCGCTAATTGTTTTTAAGCACTCACATCGTCCGGGCAGAGGTGTACAGCCTCTTACCCACTGACCAAGTGGAATTCTCAAGATACGAGAGCTGAAGGGCAGAAGAACTTCACCAACACTGGTCATACTGGAGCAACAATGAAATCAATGACTATGATAGCTTGTCAGCTGCAATACGAGTGCAGCATGGGAGGTCGGGCACATTTTCTCTCTTCCTCTTTCGTTCCATTTCTTTCTTTCTTCCTCTTTCACTATCTATCTCTCTCTTTATCTATCTGTCTGTCTATCTATCTATCTATCTATCTATCTATCTATCTATCTATCTATCTATCTATCTATCTATCTATCTATCTATCTCCAAGTTATATCCACAGGAGCAAGTGTTAAAATTTAATACAGTAATCTGAAACACTACTTGTCAATTGTTAACTACTTCCGTTCCTTACAGCTGCAAGTTACTCCTGGCAGAGAGTTATATATTTTAACATTAATAATTATACTGTCGACTAAAACTGATATTTTTGCCATTTATTTATATTTTAATTTATTTCAATATTTGATTTGTTCTATTCTTATTTCATTTTATTTTTTATTCTTTTTTTTTAGCTTCCCCCCGCCCCGTTTATTTTAGTATTTTTTTTTTTTTTTGTTAAATTATTTTCAGCTGACTGATAGAAATCGATAATCTGTTTCACAATCTAATTTTAAACGATTTTCCTCCCCAAAGGCTTTCAGACCAAATTATTCGTCAAATGTCAAATACAAGAAGAAGAGAAAAAAAT
>NC_142937.1:83541396-83571396 GCF_046866305.1 Octopus bimaculoides | reverse complement strand
TCATTTAGCAATATATCTCACCAGTTTCCAGCTTGTTTATAGTCTGTTCAATGCCTTAGTTTTCTGTCTTTTAATAAAGTTGCGAAAACCTGATACAAGTTGCACCGTTTACTGTGGCAGGTGAATTTTGAACTCAGGTCTCAGAACAAGAATAGACGTTATAAGGCATCCCATTCAACACTCTAATACTTCCATTAATCCACCACCTTGAGCTGGTGGTCTGTTTACCAATCCCGAAAGCATGAAAGGTAATGTTACTCTCGGTGGTATTCGAACTCAGCGCGCAGTAATTCGCAGCTAATACCGCCTAGCATTCTATCAAACGTTCTAAAGATTTTGCAAATTCTCCGTTTATGCTTACATACATATATACACTCCACGTGCGCAAACGTTCATACGTGCATATATACATATATATATGCATACATATATAAATATTCTTAAACAAAAATATTATTGACAGTGACATCGGAACTCCGGCCAGTTACGCCTTCCTTGGATTTCGATACATTGAAGTAAACACCCAATACATTTCTGTGTGAAAAACATATCGATACCTACCTAAAAGCACAACCTAAAAAATACTACTACTACAAAAAAAAAAAAGAACAGCATTATCCGAAGCACTTTTCCATCACAATCCACCCTACGACCAAATTACCTCTCCACTCAAATCCACATACCCAAGGAAGATTTAAACACAACAGAGACTATTTAAAGCCAATATAAACTTTATTGCATCGCAGTCCGACGATGGCTTAGTTGGCCGAAGCTTCGAAGTCACAATCGATAATATTCTTGTTTAAGAATAATAAAATTGTACTCTACAAAAGTATGTGAGGACCCTAGGTAGTCTGCAAACCTAGTACTGGGGGTCCGTGAATTAAATTCAAAATTTTATGTATGTATATATACGCCACGTATCTATTTCCAAATTTATTTTATTTTGGTACTTATGGGAGCAACTGTCTTCGAAGACTCATATTGTCATTCAGTGCTCAAAATGAAGAGTAGATAGACAGCCGACAACTGATGAAGGGTCGTTCTTTATGCTACTTGTCCTGTTTTCCATTGTTTCTCTCGTTGCTTGCGTATTAAACTCATTTATTTTCGTATTTCATGTTGTTTACTGTTGATGACTTCCGGTACCTATATATGCATATGTATGTGTGTATGTGTGTGTGTGAAGGTGCATGGCTTAGTGGTTAAGGTGTTCCACTCACGATTCCGAGATCGTGGGTTCGTTTCCCAGAGCGGGTGTTGCGTTGTATTCTTGAGCAATGCACATCATTTCACGTTGCTCTGCGATCATATCGAAATCTGACACGTGGCACCCGTTGCACCTGTACAGGTAATGTCGATCTGATGGAGGGAGTAAGCTTGTGCGAACACTAACATTTGATCACTATAAAAGAATCACCCGTGTGGTTTTTCGGTAAGAAATTGTCGAACCCTGATACGTCATCTAACGACGGGGGAGTCCATCATCATCATATATGCATAAAGATAGGCATATCAAAAGGGGGCCGTGGGAAAACTCATTTAAATAAAAAGGTTGGGAACCACTGGAATAAGCCATCAGATTAATGTAACATCAATTTTATTGTAACTGAACATAAAACAAACATTAATATATGTATATATATAAAGCGGCGAGCTGGCAGAATTGTTAGCGTGCCCGGGAAAATGCATAACGGCATTTCATCCAGTGGGTTCAATGTTCAAATTCTACCGAAGTCAGCTTTGCCTTTCCTTGTTTCTGAGTCGATAAAATAAGTACCAGTGGGCACTGGATTCGATGTAATCGACTACCCTCCATCCCCAAAATTTCAGACCTTTCTACCAATAGTAGAAATGAATACATGTATACATACAATGATACATATAGATAGATAGAGAGAGAGAGAGAGTGATAAAAGCTACCACGTTCCTTATAAGAAGATTTTAAATAATTAAAATTAGAAGACGACCTAAATAGACGTTCAACCAAAGAGCAAGATCCAGACTAATCAACATCGTTCCTTGGTCGTTGTTGTATAATCAGCTCTTGTCGGTAAAAGTTACTTTCAATTATGCCTGTTGCTTATGCAAGATATCATCTATAACAGCTTCAAGCAATGCATTATTTCTGAGTTCAGATATGGTTGTACAGGCAAGACATCCCCTTAGCAATCATGCGGTTTCGTGTTCAATCCAATTACAGAGTATCTGCGACAAAGGAATCTGCTATAGTGTAAGATCGAGTAATTCTTTGCAATTGAAATTTATTAGACGGAGACTTGTGACGCCCTTCAGAATGACTATTTCTGTTTTGCCTGGAGATTTAATCTACCACCTGGCTTAACACCACCAGCTGTCCCTTGGATTCCACCCCAATCCGAATATTCGGACTAGAATTCATGTCTGAAGATACTTTCTTTCGTTCGTTCTTTCGTTCCTTCGTTCCTTGCTTCCTTCCTGTTCCTTTGGAGTCCTTGACAATGTCATAGGTATTTTAATTGGTATTTTAGTTAGGTCATAAAATGAACATGAAATGAATTATAATTATCATCTCTTCGTAGGTTTAGACACTGTGAAAATCCTTTAGTGTCAGTTTGCGAGCGCGTGTGTGTGTGTGTGTGTGTGTGTGTGTGAGAGAGAGAGAGAGAGAGAGAGAGAGAGAGAGAGTGCGTGTGTGTTCTTTCGTTACAAATATTTACAAATGGCTTGTTTATCATGCCACGAAATATAGTGCTATGCAAACAAGACCCTCTCAGCTTCGGTTATCGATTCATTTCTACAACAACGTATATAGCGTATTTATATGTGTATGTGTAAACCTGAAGTGGTATTAGATCACCTCAAAGACAAACATACACACACGCATGCGCGCGCACATATACAAACATATTCACACAAACATAACAGCACAAACATACATGGATACAATTGACATAGTGGTTTGAAAGCAACTACACGATTACCCAAACTAGATCTACTAAATAGCTTTTATGTAGCAACTCGACACGCTAAAAATAAAAGAAGAATCACTTTGATTCACAGTGTGTGAATCAATGAAGAGACGATCATGGCAAAAACGTTTCTGACCATGGATTAGCTTCATCACGGCTGGCTTAAAGCTTAACAACAGCTTCACATGTTTTCTTCAGACATAGTGTCTATATCACATTATGTACTAAGTTATATGATAATTATAAAGAGAGATCTTATTTTTCAAACTCCATATCATTTGCCAAGATAATCTACGGTTAATCAAAAATAGAAAACTGGTATATAAAGTCTTGGATATCTTTATATGCCTACTCAAGTGGTAGTGATGGCAAATAACAAGAACACCCGTGGTGAGTTTGTAATTACATAACAATACTAATTAACACTTTTCTCCTGTCCTCAATTTCATTGTCTTCTTTCTGGTTTTACCGTTTGTATTCGATTAGACAAATATTTTTTCCAGTGTATTCAGTTGCTTGACATTCTTCCTAATTCTCATTATAAGACCTCGTTACTCGATATTTTGTACACCGTACAACAATGGGAGAATGCCAAGCCTATTGGTGCTTCACAAGGCTTCCAAACCTGGTAAGAGGCAAGGAGAAACGTATCGTTAAACCAGTGATGTGGTCAACATGTTTGCAATAGAAAAAGGCAGTAACTGGCAGAATCATTACCACCCCAGGAAAATACTTGGTGGTCTTTCGTCCTTTACGTTCTGAGTTCAAATTCCACCGAGGTCGAGTTTGCCTTTCCTCCTTTCGGGATGGATAAGATAAGTACCAGTTGAGAACTGGGTTTGACATAATTGATTTACCCCCTCCTCGAACTACTGGCCTTGTGCAAAAATTTTAGACCAAATGTTTATCACAGAATCAACTCTGCTAAAAGCACATAAGGATCAGACGGTAAATTTAAAACGGACGTGTTAATTCTACCACCCGAGTGGTAGGGACTCCATTGTTTAATATGATCTCCTTTCTTTTAGAGATGTTGGGGATGATTTAAGGGAAACTAACTGTTATTCCTAACAATATGAAAGACAGCGAGCCTTCTCATTTTGTTTGCCTGTGTTGATATACGAATTTGTTCTGGGAGATGAAGCATGGATAAAGATCAATAAAGCTGTTACATGGCGAAAACAGGAGACTTTGGATTCATAAAAAAATATGTTTCTACGATCTAGTGTATGTTAACCTTTTTTTTATCTTTGATGTTTTTGTACGATAACGGCGTTATAAATGGAAGGCTTATCTAAACTAGAGTAGGGCTCTCGCAAATGTATTGAAGATACTAGCTATGATACATCCTACTTTTGCCAACGTAGACTACAATTACAGCTATCATAAACGACTATTAATTTGCAAACTAAAATGGTTTCTCTAACAAGATATCTTGTGTCACGGCTTGGTGCCTTATTTGCATCATTATTATCCTGCTTAAGCATTTTTTCCTGATTTGCTACTGCCATAGTACAGTGATATACGTCTGGAGGGGATTTCTTTAAATTCCTTTTGTTTATATATCTAACACCAGTTATAAACAAAATCACAGTATTAGGAGACATCAATTTTAAACATATTTGCCGAACGTATACAGCTATACTCACATATACACACATGTGCACACATACACATAATGTATGTATTGTGTGTATGTATCTATGCGTTTATGCATTTGTATTTGTGTGTGTGCGAATGTATGCTGGAGTGTGTGATATAGGAAGAAACAAAAATAAAAAAGGAAAAAAAAGAATCAATAGCAAGGAAGAAAAACAACGAGAAGGATATTTGTGAAGAATATATAATGTGTTCATCTCTTGCTGGTATGGCAGACGTCAGTAACAGAGAATGTCAAAGAGGGGAGAAGGGGGGGGGGGAACAGACAATAAAGACCATAGAGAGAAGGGAAAGATATAATTATAGAAAGGGCGAAACAGATTTTAGGGACCAAATAGCACATTAGAAACATATGAGCTGAGAATACCTGTGTTAAGATTCAAATCTATGCGATAGCGCACAAAGCTAATCCGTTGCAAGATCGTTGAAACTTGCAACTTTATTGGATGATAGTTATAGTTAAAAGCTCTTTACGTTCTAAATTGAAATCCCGCCGAGATCAGCTTTACCTTTCATCTTTTCGGGTTCTATGAAATAAAGTACCCGTCAAAATGTCGGTCTTGTGCTTAAAGTAACCTTCACTATTATTATTATTATTATTATTATTATTATTATTAATACTTATTATTATTATCATTATTATTATTGTTATTGTTCAACATTTGGTAGTTTCAAGTAAATTTCTACTGCATCACCTGCTGCGCCTCGGTGTTGCTGAGGTGTACGCAGCACTGTGTGTTCGTTTCTGTTGCTGAGTGCGCAAACTCTTCCCGGTATTGTATTGCGTCAGTCTTTTTCTCTATTATCATTGTTATTATTATTATTATTATTATTATTATTATTATTATTATTATTATTATTATTATTATTATTATCATTATTATTATTATTATTATCATTATTATTATTATTATTATTATTATTATCATTATTGTTATTTCATAAGACTTTATGAGACGATGAGGTACTTCTGGTAGATTCACTGCTAACTGTTCTCGAATATTCTCTAGACGTAGTCCCAGTGCGTGTTGCATTATTCACAGCCGAAGAATTCTGAGACATGACAGAAGATCGACGAGATTTCATTTTCCGGTGAGCCGTAGTATCTGCAAACGCAGAAGTACGGGAGAAATTACTTGGACGTCGCTGACGCCGGGAAACCTTTTCCGTTAAGCTGTTAGTTTCGGTGTCTTTGACAAACTCTTCTATGTTTGCTATGAAAGGTATTTCCCGTTTGCACGCTGGGGATCTGTAGGATAATGAACAATGGTATTCATAATGCGAAAATATTTTCTTCAAATCTGTTCGCCAATCGTTGCTAGTTTCATATAACGGATAACACTTTTCGCTGTTGTGTTTTTTACTTATTACTGGATATTCTTTAACTTCATTCATGTCTGATGTTGAATGTCGCAAGTTTTCAATATTCATCATGAAATAAGCAGGATTATTGCGGTAATCTTTAAGTTTTTCCATTATCAACTTGGTAACATTCCATTCATTGGGTTTTCTTCTTTGATTAAGGACATAAACACTTCTTGGCGTTAACATTCTGTATACCGACTCACGTTGTTTAATGTCGCCAGAAAACTTTGGCTTTATTTCTGACAGACATTGATTTCATACGCTTCATGTTTGCATATCGTTTACTTTTTGTGCCTGTTACAGAGTTTTCCCTTACACGAATAGTCACAGCGGGGGCGGTGACTGTTTCAGTCTCCTTTTTGTGTTCTGTCATGGATTTAGGATTTAATGAAGTTGAAGGACTCTGTTGAAATATTGCAATAGGTGGTTCTTCAGTTGAGGTTGTTAAATTGGGGTTCATTCTTTGAGGTCTGTTCATCTCTTCTTTCGAAATATTTAAATCATCAAACTGGGTACATAGAGGATGCTCATCAGTGCATTTTTTAACTGCGTTCATCAATATTTCCGCACATTCCTTGTATCCTTGTTCGCGTGCATCATCAAGAGGTGTGTGTCCTTCATTATTTACAGTATCTAAAGCGACTCCGTATCGAACAAAATAGTCTGTCAACAATTGAGTGATCTCAACATTTCCTGACCTCACTGAATAGTGTAATGCCGTACAACCTGTAATAGTTGAAAATATTTCATAAACATAGGTTATACTGAGACAAGAAATATAATCGTAATTAACAAAATAGAGTGTCAGTAACAATAACAGCAATAATATCAACAAACAAAAGGAATAACAACGACATCAACAACAAATCTTCGAACAATATTCCTACAATCAAAACAGAATAGCTACGGTACAAACATTGATTAATATAGTGCATAACTTACCGAAGATAAACTGAAACAATATTCAACAACCTGATAACGCGAACCTCTCACCCTCTTGCGCTGTCAGTGCCAGTAACATTTTGTAGAGGTGAGGGAGCAGTAAATTTTCAATAAAAATACGTCGTGCAAGCAATGGAAATTATGGAATATATCCGAAGTTGCACATGTCGAACTAGCATTCTGCCTGAGAGTCCAATCCCTCAGTTGTCTATAATACAATATGGTTTCAACATAAATTGAATTTATAGAATTTAGTGATTCTTTCCCTGTTGCGATAAATATAGTGACGTTAATGTTGTAATTATCGTTTCTAATTAAGGTACAAGTCTACGAATTTGATGGGAGTGGTTAGGCAATAATACCATCCACAAGTGTATGAAACTTCTTAATTTTGTCAACCCTGTATAGATCAAAGGCAAAGTTGACATCGGCAGAATTTTAACTTAAAATAAAACGGAACAAATAGTTCAAGTCATGTTCCGAAGTCCTAAATATTTTTTCCAGTTGAGGATGTAATAATTATTGCACAAAGCCTAAAATTTGTTGCTGTTTGTTGTCGTGGTTGGAGGTGGTGTCACATCGATGACACCGACTATTTTAACCACCCCGAAAGGATAGCCAACTTAGAAATCAGAACTCTAGGGAAAAACGTGTCTGGCGAACGGCGACCACACCTTTTCACCGTCAAGGAAACGCTGGAAATGTCCTGGCCTTGACAGATGATAGACCGCCTGCTATCAGAACACGTGCCTTGTACAAGAAGCGAAAGTGCATACGCGCTAATGTAACCAGACGGAGACTGGGACAAATAAAAATTCTTTCTGATATAGGCAGAAGTCAAACCATTTGGGGGAGGGGGAAGGGGCAAGCCGAATATATTGACCTCATAACGCGACTGGTACATTTTTTATCGGTCTCAGAGGGATAAATGGCAAACTCGACCTCAGTATAATTTGAAATCAAAATGCAAAGACGGACGAAATGCCCTGAGCATCTTGTCTAACGACTCTGCCACGTCGCCGTCTTAGAGGATATAATATTAATAATAATAATAATAATAATAATAATAATAATAATAATAATAATAATAATAATAATAATAATGATAATAATAATAATAATAATAATAATAATAATAATAATAATAATAATGGTGATGATGATGATGATGAGGATGATGATGATGATGATGATGATAAATGTCATAATGAACATTATTTACAGTATTTACATTTGAGGATATTTGTCCTCATCTTGTTTGTTGTTAACACAACGTTTCGGCTGATATATCCTCCAGTCTTCATCAAGTGTCTTGGGGAAATTTCGAACCAGGATTCCCATTCCTAAGTTTTTTTTTCGATGCTGTTATTATTATTATTATTATTATTATTATTATTATTATTATTATTATTATTATTATTATTATTATTATTATTATTATTCAGGTCTTGAAAAATATTTAACTACTGTGCTGGTCTTGTTATGTTGCGATGAAGAGTAAGAAACAGCGACGCTATTTCTCTTTCTGTCAATCTATTTCTTTTCTATGTAACTCTCTCTTTGTCTGGCCCTTTGTATGGTCCTCTTCTCTCTCTCTCTCTCTCTCTCTCTCTCTCTCTCTCTCTCTCTCTCTCTCTCTCTCTCTCTCCTACTCTCTCTTCATATATGTATGTATGTATGTATGTATGTATGTATGTATAATCTAAAGTGTAGGCGCAATGGCCCAGCGGTTAGGGCAGCAGACTCGCGGTCATAGGATCGCGGTTTCGATTCCCAGACCGTTTATTGAGCAAAAACACCTAAATCTCCACGAGGCTCCGGCAGGGGATGGTGGCGAACCCTACTGTACTCTTTCACCATAACTTTCTCTCACTCTTACTTCTTGTTTCTGCTGTGCCTGTAATTCAAAGGGTCAGCCTTGTCACACTGTTTCACACTGAATATCCCCGAGAACTACGTTAAGGGTACAGGTGTCTGTGGAGTGCTCAGCCACTTGCACGATAATTTCACGAGCAGGCTGGTCCGTTGATCAGATCAACTGGAACCCTCGACGTCGTAAGCGACGGAGTGCCAGCAATAATCTAAAATATCTCTAGTTGCCGCTACGTTCGTAAATGTGATAGAGGTGCTACGAACTTTGCTGCTATTATCGCTTCGTATATTCAAGCCAATATTGTTACGGCTGTTTGTCGGAAATTTTAGGCTTTCCCAGTTTTTTTTTTTTAATTTTTCTTGAGTGGGTTATCAGTTCCATTGTTTCCTCAGCTATTTTGTATGTGTGTGTATGTGTGTGTGTATGTGTGTGTGTGTGTGTATGTGTGTGTGTGTATGTGTATGTGTGTGTGTTCACTAATGGGTGTGTTTGTTTATGTTATTGCAACCAACACAGCGGTGATAATGTCTTCTCACCGTTCAAACACATAAGTCCGTATACAATAGAAAGTGAAATGTATACAAATATTAAAACCGAAAATATTCAAAAGCAAACTGCTTTTTCTTCACTTCAGGCTAAACGGTTTGGACGCAATATCTTTTTGAAGGTTTCTCTTAGGTAAAAAAAAAAACCCCAAAAATGCATAAACATTTCATCTTGCAAGCACTAAAACGATATCATCCAAAAATACTGCAGAGAACGAAGTGAATACGACCATTCAAATTAAACCCAGCAACAACAATAACAACAATACTAACAACAACAATAATTTTTCTTTCTACACCTACAGTAATAATAATATTCATAATCATGGTAACGATAATAATGATGTTTAACTATAATAATAATAATAATAATCCTTACTACCATAGGCACAAGGCCTAGAATTTGAGAGAGGGAAATAAGCCGATTACATCGACACCAGTACTCAACTGGTACTTAATTTATCGACCCCGAAAAGATGGAAGGCAGAGTCTAACTAGGCGGAATATGTACTCAGAACGTAAAGACAGACGAAATACCGCTAAGCATTTCGCCCGACGTGCTAACGTTTCTGCTAGCTCACCGCCTTGAATAATAATAATAATAATAATAATAATAATAATAATAATAATAATAATAATAATAATAATAATACGGCTGTTTTATTGGCCACAAAAAAGAACACAAAGCAAAAATAAATAAATAAATAAATAAATAAATAAATAAATAAATAAATAAATAAATAAAACAATAGGAGACAAAAGACAAGTGGGATTTAGCCCAAAATTTCCTGTATAAAGTTAAAGCAAGAACAGTTAACAACCAAGGAACCCCACACATCTTCGTCACCCCGACCGCCAAGGTCACCTCAGCAGCTGCCTCTCTCAAGTGTATGTTCAGAGGAGAAGACGAGCTAGATTGACACAAGACCAGCAAGTTCTGGGTGAGGTAAGTCGATCACGTCGACCCCAATACTCAACTGGTACTGATTTTATCAACCCCGAAAAGATGAAAGGCCTCAGCGGAATTTACACCGTAGAATGTTTAGACAGATGAAATAGTGCTGAGCATTTTGCGCAGCGTGCTAATGATTCTGTCAGCTCGCTGCCTTAATAATGCTTTCTACTATAGGCATAAGGCCTAGAATTTTGGATAAAGAGGCTTCCCGATTACATCGACCCCAGTACTCAACGGGTACTTATTTGATCGACCCCGAGAGGATGAAATACAAAGTCGATCTCGGTGAAATTTGAGCTAAGAACGCAGAGATGGGCAAAATGCCACTAAGCATGTTAATCTAACTTCGGCGAAATAAAAAGAAGATTGCGCAAGTAATTTTAGGAAAGTCCTCAAATTTCTTGCGAATCATTTAATGAAAATCAACACAAAAATGTAACTGAAAGGTTATTGTTATATAAAGCATAATTTCGCCAACGCCTGATATCTCATTCAGACGAGCGAAAACAAAATCAACGCTAGGAACTATAAGGAGACAGCACAGTAAGTACGTAAATTAGTTCATTACGTACACGCGTTAATGTTTATATAACCATGTATACATTTTCATTTATTAAACGATTACGTATACAATCTAATGTTTTTACAACGACGTATACAATGTTTATACAACACACACACACACAAAATTACTTGACTCAGGCGAAACAAAAGAAAAATAGTAAGAGCTTATGCAACGAACATAAAAGGACTGAATTATTTATAAATATGTCTTTAAAAAACACAACTAAGCAGTTACGCCCGGAGATAAATCTATCAACAAAAAGAAAGGAAGAAGTAAACAAACAAAGAACGAAAGAAAAAAAAGAAAACGGAAAGAAAGAAAGGAAAACCTTTTGTCTGTGAGATTCATGCATTCAGGAAACGAAAAACGTTTTCATACACGGAACTCATAGACAGTATCCTCTCAAAGGACGACCTCACTGGCTAGCTTCCTAATGTCAACCTCCAAACGAAAAGGAAAACTGAAAGATGACTCAGGATTGAACTTGGAAACATATCGTTGGGAAGCTAGCTTCTTCCCTCACAGTCACGACTGCATATACATGCGTGTTTGTGTGCGTGTGTGAGAGAGAGAGAGAGAAAGAGAGAGTGTATTACGTATGCATCTGTACATATATATATATAAACTAATAATTCCACTATGTCTGAGAAATATCAAATGACTTCCTTAGCTTTAAAATGGTGGTTATATTTACGTTTTTTCTTCATAGTATATAAACATATACAGATTTCAAAATCTGACCTTTAATTTCCTGACATAGGTTTGGCACCAAATATGTTGCCTTTTAAAAGATTATACATTTAGACTAAAATCTGCAACGTAAATGACAAAAGAAGAGTTTCTTCAGGACGAATTATTCTTTAACACCGAAGGTTGGCAGCATTAAGGTCAATCATTTTATCAAAACAGTAACGATATTCAACTTTTCACAACTTTTCTCTTTTTCTTCTCCGGATATCATATAGACATATTAGGAAACACATAGCATAAACAAGACAGCACTTACAACGTTCATATAATAACAATGATAATAATGATGATGATGATGATAATAATAATAATAATAATAATAATAATAATAATAATAATAATAATAATAATAATAATAATAATAATAATAATAATAAATTCCCGGATGCAGTACCAGGCAGTGGCTCTCATGGCTTCTGATCTTAATTGATTGGAAGTGTTATCATGTACATTGTTTTTTGTCTTCGTATAAAAAGATGGGCTGCAGCAAAATATTCTGCTTAATGCCATAGATTTGCTTGTCAGTTGTTTGGCCTTAACCAGTTGAGAATGTCCCTTGGTGGCTGACGATATGTGCGTGTACCGTCGATCTCTGTTATATATAGTGAAGGTCAGTGGGGTCCACAATTAGTCGGCTTGACAATACCTTTGAAATACCAGCATGGGATACTGGGATGTAGACAAGGCCCCCTGGTCAGTTCCTAGAGAGTATATCCGTTGTAGTGTCTTAAAAAATAACACCTAACTATTCTTTTCTAAATCAAATATTTTCACAAAATAAATTATTGACAATGTTGTTAAATCGTCAAAACTTTTGTGTTCCAAAATATACCTCGCCAATTCTATGGAGTGTCTTATCATTTCTAATGTCATATTTGCCGGCAAATACCGTAATTTCTATATATTCTGCTTTTTTCAGTTGCTCATAGCATTAAAACACCTTCCCTTTCTCTATTTCCCCATATATGTATGTGTATGTACATACATACATACAAACATAGATACACACGTACATACGTAGGTACGTACGTACATATATACACACATACATACGTTTGTATGTACGACTATCATATTTCATGCTTTCTAGACAAATCCAATTATAATTATTGTTTCTGTTCTCCACGTCACTCAGAAATGTTAACTTGGAGCTGATAAATAAAAGAATAGCGTCTTTAGTATGAAAAACTGATGGTCGTTTAATCACATTTTAGATTGTGGATTCTTTGAGTTACACTACAATACAAAAGTACAATAATATCAGTGTTTCTACGGTTACGTGCTGTATTTATAAAGATATATAACTCATTCATGTTTAGCTTCAACTAAATTTATCTTGAAGATAAACAGAGTCCATTGTTCCGATTCTATTCACATCTCATTTATTAGGAATACCATTTGCAAACGCTAGCAGACGAGGGTACACTCATGCAGACATGTACTAATGGCACATACATGTACTCATATAGACACGTGTTAGAGCATTTAGTATGACTAGTTGTCGTAGAAACAGGTATAAACGCCAAAGATCACAAATGTAATCTTGGTGTACACACTAACATTTCGTTTCATATTTTAGTATGATTGTTCTGTTATTTCACTGCACTTCTGGCTAATTGAAATGATAACTAGATGATTAGAATGTAGTGTGGAAGGTGTTGTTGATAGAGTAGATACTATGAAAGTCTGTCTACTTGAAATATTTAAACTCGTTAGTCGCTGTCAGAGACAATTGTAAAATCTTATTTTGGTTAAAATCAACATAATTGATTTTTGTTACAATCAATCTTTTGATAACAAACATTTTTGATATTAATACTTATCCAACAAACACAGTCCTTGACGTCTTTGAGAGAAATGGAAGCAAATAATTTTCTTTTCCTCCAACGATATTATTGTCTAGAAGTTGTCAGTTTAGATCAAATAAGAGAATTTTAATGAATATAAAACACATCAACTTCTCATAGTCCCACCTGCTTTCAAAGTTACTAATTATATTTATTTTATTATGTCGCTGGAAGACCCACTAACAAAATATTTTGGCATATAAGTTGTCTTAAAGCTAGTCTCTTGATTTTTTCATTCATCACAACGTAAGTGACGTCATGTAACTTCAACAAGTTATTGATCATAAGCATTAATCTATTATTATTTCAGCCAATATTTAAACCACTGTATAGTTTAGCTAATAAGGAAAGCCTCCCTGAAATTACTTTTTATTGTCTTTAGAAAAACACCTGTCATAGGTAATCTAGTCTCTACTTCTTCCTTCCTTTCAAGACAAGGTCTCATCGAACCATGTTTTGTTTCGTTTGTGTTTAGATGAGTGTTTCCATGCCAAACTGAGTTACAGGAATGTCACCTAAGAATTGTTTTACAGGCGGATACCTTTCCAGTCGCTAACCCTTATTTGTTTCTCGTGTCATGGATCTCTCATTTCAAACCTCTTCTAATAAGTTCAAGTATAATAGATACATCATAGATATTTAGATTTTTATTTTTATCTTTATTTATTTATCTATTTATTTTTGTTTCAGTCATTTGACTGCGACCATGCTGGAGCACCGCCTTTTGTCGAGCAAATCACCCCAAGATTTATTCTTTGTAAGCCTAGTACTTAGTCTATCGGTCTCTCTTGCCGAACCACTAAGTGACGGCCATGTAAACACACCAGCATCGGTTGTTAAGCGATGTTGGGGGGGGGGGGACAAACACAGATACACAGACATACACACACACACACACATATATATACGACGGGATTATTTCAGTTTCCGTCTACCAAATCCACTCACAAGGCTTTGGTAGGCCTGAGGCTATAGTAGAAGACACTTGTCCAAGGTGCCACACAGTGGGACTGAACCTAGTATGCAAGCTACCTAGCACACAACCACTCCTGCACCTGTAAACATTTCTTATAAATTCAGCGTGAAAAAGAATATCTATGGACAACTGCTTCGAAATCTACAACTCTTGTATACTCATTGTAAATTCATACAAATTCATACAAATAATCTTTAGTGCACTACAGAATTCCAATCTGCAAAAGCTAGTATTTTCAAGCAAAGAAAGAGATTGACGGCCACGAAGTTTACAGATACGATCTGTTTGTGATACAGTATAAATAGGCAAAGTTTTCTTTAAGTTTGCTGTGTAACAATCATTGTCGTTGTTAGCCAAACCCCAAGGACAGAGCTTTTATTTCCTTGTTAGAAACCAGTAACCTCACTATATAACTAATACTAATAAATAAAAATAAAACACACACACAAACACACACACACATACATATATGCATAAATATATACATAAATGTATGCACAAACATTCATATACTCATAGTCACATGTAGACATACAACATGTAAATATAAAATGCTGGTACGCTTTGGAAAACTGAAACCTGATAAAACCTATGGTTTTCTGTGTTTCATTCAACACAACCAGTTCCAGAGATGAAAATAAGTAAGAATCTATTCGTTCTGAACTGGTGCCTATTTATGGAATACAATATTCGGAATTTTTGTTTGCCAGCGAACACGAAAATAATACATTGGTTACAATAAATGATTGACATTGGCAAACTCGACTCGCTTCTTTGCAACACTTTACAACAATACGATTCTGTCAATCCTCTGCTTTTAATAACAATTTCTGTTAGCACAAAGCCAATGTTTGTTTTTATTTTATTTTAGGGGGAGATTAGTCTATACCATCAACCCTAGTATTTTAGCCTTGAAGGATGAATGGCAAAGTTTACCTCGGCAGGATTTTAACACGAATACAGGGTGCTGGAGCGAATAACAAACGAATTTTTGGTATTGGTTGTCTTAATCTAATCCCTAGGTATTTGTACAAAGATCCCCTCTCCAACTAGATCTGATAAAAAAATGACTGGAAAGTCACGGGTGGAATGTGTTCTCTCAGAGATTATCTCGAACAACAAAAACAACAGCAAATGCTTATATAAAACTCTGTTATTTTATTTCCGATCGATTTTCAGTAGACTTCTTCAAAAAAATTTTATTTACTTTTTTAAAATGTAATTATATTTAATGTAATTTTATTAAATTTAATGCTTTAATGTAATCTAACATATTTT
The DNA here is from genome assembly GCF_046866305.1 of Octopus bimaculoides. Taxonomy (NCBI): domain Eukaryota; kingdom Metazoa; phylum Mollusca; class Cephalopoda; order Octopoda; family Octopodidae; genus Octopus; species Octopus bimaculoides. Next base: position 83,555,690 of record NC_142937.1, on the reverse strand, counting down.
TTTTATTATTTTTTCCATGAATTATTTGTTATACTTCAGATGAATGCCAGCTTATGATATAATTAGTTGTGTATTTACTTATTTACTTATTCAATATAATTATTTGCAATTTTCCATTACTATATTAGCTTTCCTGTATTTTCTTTGAAATATATTCTAAATATCATTTTGAAATATTTATCCTATATTATAAAATATGTTGTGTACAAATCTCTGTAAACACAAAATACCAGAACGAATCAATGAATAATCTTTTAAATGGTCGAGTGATCTTCCAGAAATAGCAGCCAAATTTCGTAATTTTCTATCAAAATAAGAAAGGATACATTGAATAATGTAATTCTAAGTTGGAATGCATTTGTTGTAGATCTGGTTGATCAGAAATAATGTAACGGACATTATATATATATATATATATATATATATATATATATATATATATATATATATATATATATATATTGCAATATATAATTGCCAACCAAGAATGGTGTTCTATACGGAGCAGTGCTACTGACGTTTATAGCCCCTTCCTGGGACTAAAAAAAGTCAGTAACACTGTCCCGTATAGGACGCCATACTTGGTTGGTAGTTATATGTTATGATTCCGTATTGCTACTGACTTTTCCATGTTTCTGACACTCGGAAAAAATGGAAAAGTCTTTCACGTTTCGAGCCTATGCTCTTCGACAGAAAGGAATAAGAGAAAACAAACAGAGAAGATGAAAAAAAAACGTGTTAAGTTCAGTGGTCCAACATGGCGATATATATGCATATGTGTGTGTGTGTGCGCACACACACACACACACACACACACACACACACACATATATATATATATATATATATATATATAGAGAGAGAGAGAGAGAGAGAGAGAGAGATAGATAGATAGATAGATAGATAGATATATATATATATATACATATATATATATATATATATATATATATATATATATATATATAATATATACGTATATGTATATATGTATATATATATATATATATATATATATATATATATATGTGTGTATACATATATATAATGTATATATATATGTATACATATATATATATATATACATATATATGCATATATATATACACATATATAGACATATACGTATATACATTTATACACACACACACACACACACACACACACACATATATATATATATATATATATATATATATATAAAACAAAAATGAATTATAATAATTTCCTTTGTTCTGCGTTTCCTTTCTCCGAGTTAGCAGGAAATTTCAGTAAATTGGGAATATTTTATGTATGGCGTTCAGTACAAACCCCTTTAATTTAATTATCTAAATTTGTGTCTTTGGTTCAATTGAGTTATTTCTCTTAGCTGATCTTAATTCAACTTTGAAGGAAATCATCAGATGTGACATTGTTGTATCGTTGCTTTCAACTGGATGTCCCTCTCCGCCCCTCTCTATCAATAATGACGGTGATGTTAACACATGTTACACATCTTAAATGGAAGCAAAGAAACTGATGACGATTGAAAATAAGTGAATCAGAAGAAACTGATGATGTTGATATGCGCGTGTGTGAGTGTGTGTGCGTGTGTGTCTGTGTGTGTGTGTGTATATATGCATGTGTGTGTGCGTGCGCATGCGTGCATGTGTGTAATACATCAGAGCCAGAAATCCGAAAAACAATTGTCACCCATCGTAGTATTATTTGTTCTGTATTGAACTATAAGCAAAGCTAGGAATCTGTTGGAAACCACTAATCTAGAGCTATGTTGTTTAGTAAGTAGACCATGATGGGATTTGAAAACTGAAAGAGGACGAAACAAATACCACAAGGTATCCGTCTAACGCTCTTACAGTTTCGTCAATCAACTCTCCTGGCTTGAGGCTTTTTTTATCGGACCAGAATCAATGAAAAGGAAAGTAGACCCTACAGGCATTTGAAATTTTTAACTACATGATAATTATAACTAGATTCTAGTTTATATGTAATTTAGCAAAACAATACCTAATATGGTTATAAGCAGAGAAATAACTTTTATTCAGTTTGTATGTACAAAAATAGGCACACACATACACATACATATACACATATAGTATTTTTTGCTATATACGCGTGTGTAATTCATTAACATAATAATTGTCCTCATCATTAAGAATGCAATTTTGATTAATTAAAATTTATTGGCTTCCTACTCGTATACCAACACTATATATACATATATGTATGAACGAAAGTAGATAGGTAAGTATGTATACATGTGTCTACCTATATATATATGTGTGTCTTTCTCTCTCGCTGTGTATGCGTGCGTATGTGTATGTGTTTGCGTGTGTGCGTGCGTGTGTGCGTGCGTGTGTGTGTGTGAAATATTTTTTATTGAATCTGTGGACTGTAATTGCCATTACTTATTGAAAATCCGTTTCAAAAATGCGGCGTGAGTCGTTTGATCTTTCCTAATTTATGCTAGTGAAAATTTCACCTTTGTTGAAAATAGCATTTGTGTCACATGAAAAAAATGGATTCTTTTTTTTTTTTTTTTTTTTTTTGAAAGATGTCTTACATTGCGACGAGATGGATGAATCGTTAGCACGCCGGACGAAATGCCAAGCGATATTTCGTCTGCCGTTACGTTCTGGGTTCAAATTCCTCCGAGGTCGACTTTGCCTTTCATCCTTTCGAGGTCGATAAATTAAGTACCAGTTACGCACTGGGGTCGATATAATCGACTTAATCCCTTTGTCTGTCCTTGTGTGTCCTCTCTATGTTTAGTCCCTTGTGGACAATAAAGAAATAAGAATTGTTATCACGCTAGGTGAGATGTTTAGCGGTATTTCTTCAACCTTCACGTTCTGAGTTCAAATTCCGCTGAGGTCGATCTAGCCTTCCATCCTATCGGTGTCAGTAAAATAAGTACCAGTTGAATACTGTGGTCGATTTAATCGACTTAACTCCTCCTGGTTATGAATATAAAAAAAACTGCATCCCTGAAGCTATGTCGATCTAGTGTGGTAAAGTAGGCTCATCAAACTAGTATGATTTGAATCTCATATTGACGACCTCGACATCGGACATGATTGGTGAAGAGAACATGCTGGGGTCTTCGTTCTGCAGAGGACTAAACATAGGCAACCCAATCCAATTTTACAGGGCAGACTACAGTTCGTATCACCTAGAAATGTGTGTTTTCTGTGTTATATTCCAAATTCTTGCCCACTAGCGAGATCATGGCAACTATATTCGCTTCAACTAAGGATTGACACTAAATTGTACACTTATCTCAAGCTTACCTCTTTCTCTACAGCACTATTTGTTATCATAATGGCTCTATTATTAATCTCTTACTAAGACCCAGTGGGACCCAGGATTTTAACCATAATAGTTTCAAGCATGGGCAGAAGGTCAGAATTTGGGGGAAGGATTTAGTGGGTGATTCTAACCCCAGTACTGGGCTGAATTTATCCACCCGGACCATCAAAACGATAAAAGCAAGCTTGACACGATTGGAATTTAGATTGTAAAAACCTAGAATATATACCGCACGTCATGTTGTCCAATGCTAAAATGATTCTGCAAATCCACTACATTTAATAACGGTTTGTAATTTTGCCACAAGGCCAGCAATTAGAGACCGGGGTAGAACCAACCAGCTGTAGTACTTGGCTTGTATCTTATTTTCTTTTATTTCATTAACGCCTGAGAAATGAAAGGCAAATTAGACTTCTGTGGAATTTTAAATCAAATTGTAAAAATCCGCTAAAATTACCGAAATTCATTTTCTCGACCTTTCAACGATTCTTTCAAGTTTCCGCATTATTAATTCTAATCAAAGCACAAGTTCAGTAATTTTGAGAGGCGGAGTATCAATTGATACTCTCGAATTCAGAAATTGACTGGTATTTTTTTTTTTATCGAACCTGGAAGGATGGAAAGCAAAGTTTACCTACGTAATGTGCCAGAAGAAACCTGACAAGGCATTTTACGGCACTCTGTTAATTCAGCCAATATACCCAACCTGATGTTTCTACCAGATTTAACCGTAATGTAGATTTAGTCAACATTTTTAAACAAATTTTCATGTATTTGTGAACAATAATGCTGTTGCAACCGTGCACTCAAATAGAATTCTAGCAGCCGTTCACTTGTGCTTGAGAGTAGATTTTGAGAAACGTGGTTTAATGCTGCTAGCCCTGTTCATTAATGTCTTAATCGTTTTCATCACACTAATGTGCTCCAGTAATGCATGTTTAGTCGTGTCATCTGTGCATTCACGGAGTAACGACATAATATTGATGTTTTCTGTATCAAAGATGAAAGATTCCAGTAAAATGAATACCGAAAAAATAGAAAATCAATCAAAAACAAAGAAGGTAAAACTATAACTTAAAATATAACGGTAGCTAAAATGACGCTAAAATATTCTCACCCATATGACACGTGACTTGTGTGAAGCATCCATTTGAATTGCTTATCTAAAAGCTTTATTTAGAATCGGTCGTGTAACTGTGTGTTTTTATTGACATATTCCACTTGTTCTTTAAAAAAAAGTAAAACTGTAATGTATTAGCTGCTATTTTCAGTATTTGCTTCATTTTTGGCAAAATTTCCATCACTTAGATCGCATTCTAGAGGCGATGAAGAATGGCGTTTAAACCAACTAATAGTAAAATACAACTAAACAGTGGGTTTGGTTACATGTTTTCTTTTTCAAAAGAAATATGAATCAAACATGTATGTAAATAATGAGCTTAGAAACAAATGTGTATGTAACTGTATAAATACACGAATAGCATGTACATACTGGCGCATAAGTATTTTTCGCTTTTTCGCACTCTCTGTGTATTGTGTGTGAGTATTTGTGTGCATGTGTGTGTGAATGAGTAGGTGTGTGTGTGTGTGTGTGAATGAGTAGGTGCGTGTATGTCCATGCGTGCTTTTGTCTGTGGAGAGAACTGTAGACAGATATTGAGAGCAAGAGACTAAGAAAGATTGAAAGTCAGACGTTTCTCATTAATATATGTGTGCTTATGTCATGTATGTCGTGCTTGTGCTTGTGTGTATGTATGTGTGCTTTGTTAGAATGTGTGAGTGGGTGGAAGGGACTATTGTGAGACACATGAAAAAACATGTTTTGAAATTGCTACACGTAGGTCTATATTCATAAAACAAACAAAAAACGCTGAACAAATATGAAGATTAATGCCAAAAGCCACATAAGAGTACAACATAATCAAAACAAATAACAGACATACGTTTGTATGTGTGTATGCTGACACACATAGACATTTAATAGAAGCGTAAATCATAACTTATGTTGTCCTTTAAGACTGTTCATTCCTCTTACAATGTCTTTTTCATACATAATTTTGGAATAAAAATAAACCTGTGTTTTGTTTCGTTCCGTTTTGTTTGGTTTTGGTTTTTACCCAATGGGAGCAAACCATACATTGAAAGAGGGCTTGGCTAGTATTAACAGAGGTAATTGCCAAGGAATGCAGCACGAACGAATTCAAAGACACGGTATTAAGGATTGTAATGATGCTGACGATATGAAAATGTGAAAATGTACGTAAATGTGTGTTCCCGTTCTGGCAGTTGTTGCTGTCTAACATCTAACCTATTCAAATAAAAGCAGTCTTATTATTGAAGAAGTTACAACCATCACCACCACGTTAGTTTCAGGGTGTGTGTTGTATATCATCATCATCATTATCATCATCGTCGTCGTCGTCGTCGTCGTCATCATCATCATCATTTAACGTCCGTTGCCCATGCTGGCATGGGTTGGACGGTTTGATAGGAGCTGGTAAGCTGAAGGGCTGCACCAGACTCCAATCTGATTTGGCATGGTTTCTACGGGTGGATGCTCTACCTAACGTCAACCACTCTGGGAGTTTGATACGTGTTTTCGCGTGCCACGGGCAGGGTGCCACGGGCAGGGTGCCACGAGCAGGGTGCCACGGGCAGGGTGCCACGGGCAGAGTGCCACGGGCAGGGTGCCACTTGCGTGACACCAGTATCTGCCACAACTACGATTTTACTTGGTTTGATGAGTCTTCTTCTCAAGCACAGCAAATCGCTCAAGGTTTCGGTTATTTGTCATATATAAAAAAAAAATTCTGCTTCCTTAGTCATAGTTGTATGGTGTGGTTTGAGGAAGATTTAGTCCTCTATGGGACCGCCACATTTAGTTGGCAATTATATTTTACGATTCCATACTGCTAGTTTACTTCTCACTCAGAGATTTAATATTGCGTATATATATATATATATATATATATATATATATATATATGCCATGAGAATTTATCACATTTTAAAAGAACGTGCTGTTGGTGGTGTCTACTCTGCGAGTGATGATCGTAAAACAGAAAACATTGATTCAATGACAATATATCCTTAAACTCTCTCTCATTGTAGTAACATTGTAAAAAGAAAATTTTACATAGAATTCTAGCGTTTCATTTTCACAATCATTCATTTTTAGCATCTCAACAAATGAATTATCTTTCTGTGATAATAGCCTGAATTCCGTATTTTTTACGCTTGTACACCAGACGTGTATCTCTAGTAAGATAATTTGTTATACACAATACAGTTGGGCTTGTTATGTTTTTTTTTTTTTTGCCGATACGTTAGCAAAGTAGCGGCAATGGCAGAACATTTAGAGTGTCGGTAACACTGTCATATGGTAGCTCTTCAAGATTTATATATTCAGAGTTCAAATCCCGCTGCAGCAAAAATAAAGTCTTTCATCTATCTGTTCCGATAAAATAAAGTACGAAACAAGTACTAGGGAAGAAACCATCCCCTTTCTTCAAAATTGCTGGTCTTTCGTTCCAATGAAAAACAGTTATAACTAGGCGTAGGAGTGGCTGTGTGGTAAGTAGCTTGCTTACCAACCACATGGTTCCGGGTTCAGTCCCACTGCGTGGCACTTTGGGCAGGTGTTTTCTACTATATCCTCGGGCCGACCAAAGCCTTGTGAGTGGATTTGGTAGACGGAAACTGAAAGAAGCCCGTCGTATATATGTATATGTATATATATGTGTGTGTGTGTGTTTGTGTGTCTGTGTTTGTCCCCCCAACATCGCCTGACAACCGATGCTGGTGTGTTTACGTCCTCGTAACCTAGCGGTTCGGCAAAAGACGCGATAGAATAAGCACTAGGCTTACAAAGAATAAGTCCTGGGGTCGATTTGCTCGACTAAAGGCGGTACTCCAGCATGGTTGCAGTCACATGACTGAAACAAGTAAAAGAGTAAAAGAGTAAAGAGTACTGTTTTTCTAAGTAGAACAGAAGTCGTTCTTGATTTATCATCCTAAAAGTGCCAACTTTGGCCTTTTTATTTAACGTTTCTTGTATCTAGGATTATATTATCCATCGGCTCATCGATCTACGTTTATAAAAAGCTCATATTTGATTACCATTTGTCTTGCTTGCAACAGCAAGCAATTTGATTGCCAACGTATTAAACTCCGTCGTTAAGTCTTGCTTTCTCTTAGTTATCATTGTTGATGACAATGCCTGGAATACTATAATCTGTTTTTGTAGGTTTTTATTCATGTTATCCCATATTTATCACAATTTAGAAATATACTTACAATGGTTTTTGAGTGCATATCTGAGAAAATTTTAAAGAATTCGGTTTAAACAAACAGCATGATAGTAAAATAAAGGATGGATTACGAGGGAGGAATATCTATTTTGTAACTGATAACATCTCACAATAATCAGAATAAAATCGATAATTTTATGTAGTTATGTGTGAGTGAACTATAGCGTGTTCCTTTCTACGCTTGTGTAATGCAGTCGTGTATTTCTATATAATATACCAGTACACAGAGAGACACGCACAAACCATGTAGAAACAGGAAAATGAACGGAAAGTTGATATTTGTATGCATTTATGATGTTTGTGAATGTATGCACATAGATAGATAGATAGATAGATAGATAGATAGATAGATAGATAGATAGATAGATAGATAGATAGATAGATAGATGCGTAAACAAATATTTCTTTTCTTTCTAAATATTTTTCGTCACTATAAGTCGTGATATTGGAACTGAGGAAAAGATATACCGCAGATATAATATTTAAATAATCAGAAAATATTATCAAGACTATTACATTCTGCAAACAGAAATTGACTTGAAAATATTTGTGATTTTCAACTAAAATACTCAAATATAAATATTAAAGAAATTTGTCGTTGCATAAACGAATTATAGAGGGCGAAGGGAACATAACAGAAAATAATTCCAAAATATAATGAATGTAAAGCAAAAAATTTTAAAAATCAGTGAACTCACTTAATTGAAGAAAGAGGTTGTTAGATATTAATTAAATAAAGATAACACTATCAATATTGCGCTTGCTTCATATCTATCTATCTAGCTATATATATACACCCCCACATGCAGCTATATACATATATATATGTAATATGTGAGTATTTATGTCTGTTTATTAGGTCCATACCTTCATCCCCGTTATGGTATATATTAAGTATCTACTCATCATCTTGTATTTTTTCTATATCTGTTGAATTCTTTTCTTTCTACAAAAGTATTATTTCCTACTCTAGGTACAAGGCCAGACATTTTAGGGGAAGGGCCAGTCAATTAGATCGACCCCAGTACGCAACCCATAGTTAATTTATCGACCCCGAAAGGATGAAAGGCAAAGTCGACTTCGGCGGAATTTGAACGCAGAACGTAAACACAGACGAAATACCGCTAAGCATTTCGGCCGGCGTGCTAACGTTTCTGCCAGCTCGCCGCTTTTTTCTACAAAATATTGCATGTTATATATGTATGTATTCATGCATGTATATATATATATATATCTTTCTTTCTTTCTTTCATTCTCTCTCACATTTTCTATCTCTAAATCAATATATATATATATATATATATATATATATATATATATATATACACGTACACACACTCACACATATATTCATAAACGTATATCTTTCTACATACATAGAAATGTATATGCATAAATGTATATATATATATATATATATATATATATATATATATATATATATATATATGCATGTATATACTTATATTTGTGTGTGTGTGTGAAATATAATCACGATATCATCTCTTAAATACAATTATCTTTTTTTTTTTCAATGTTCCTCATGTATGATTTTATTTTCTTTGTTAGAATTAAATTAGAAATTTTAAATTTTCTGAAAATTAAGTACGTATGACGTTGTGCTGTAAGATGTGATTCAAGAATTTGTGTCTGTTTATGTTGTTTCTATTGTTGTTATGGTAGTTCTTGTTGTTGTTGTTGTTATTTGTGGTGGTGGTGGTGGTGGTGATGGTGTTAGTCGTGGTGGCGATGATGTCTTATTTTTTTTCTCCATTTATGTAGTAGCTTAACCGAATTCTAAAATAGTCTGTCGTATCTTATGCATTATATTCATACTTAATGTATGATTCATTATAATCTTGTTCTTCTTCGTTTTGAAATTATTTTCAGATAGGCTGGCATTTACTATAGCAAAATTCCAGCTGAGGTATCGACTGTAAACCAGGAAGCATTCGGAGACGGCGATTTATTCATCAATTTACTTCTATTCATCAATTCGAACACAGTGTGCTGTACTGCAGTCATAAGGCAAACACTGGTGTCAACAGATGCTGGGAGATAAAGGAAGTGCCTGGTTAGATGGCCTGACGTGATAATTAGATCCCCGAAAGGATATAAATCAAGACGAACAGTATAAAAGTTTGTTATCCAGGAGATGAGCCAAGCGGAATGTCTCCCGCTATGCATACGTAAAGTCAAACAAAACTAATCCAAGTTCAAATAAACAAGCTCTTGTATTTTACTCACACTTGGTACAACCACCAAACAAATTGCCTTCCGGTATTTACTTACGTCTCTTTATGTTCTAAATTTAAATAACATCGACGTAAATTTTGTCTTTATCCCGAGGTTGATTTAATCAATTAGTTCTCAGAACCACAAGTTTTCTTTGCTACTGACAATTGCTAGTAATCATTAGTATGCACCAATGGGTGGATAGTCATTCTATCTTAAGAAAAGTTGAGTAGAAATGAATATTTTGATTGTTATAGCAATCGTCTAATATATAATACTTTATTGATACAAAAATAATTGGTGAAAGCTCATAAAATATTAGTGTATTAAGGTTGTTCTTTCTTTTTTTTTTTTTTCATTCACTGGAAACGAAGATTTTGGATTTCTTCGGTTACAATCCTAACAATAGCATTTTGTAATTATTTTTACCCCGGCTAAGGTCAACTTCATCTCTCATCCTTTCAAGGTTGATGAAATAAAATACCAGTCAAATACTGAAATCAATGTTATCAACTAACCCTCCTCCCGTAAGTGCTGCCAGCTTCGTGCCTAAATTAGAAACAAAATTTCCCTTCAGCCGAATTTAAATTTTATTTTGTTATAAACAAACTAAAAGCAAAATGTTAATGGAGAAACATACGAAAGAGACCTTACATCTGATAACAGCCAAAAGTCTGAACTGACTAAATCAAGTGTTGAATATTTAGAATAGTTTCAATGCTTTTTTAGTTCTACTTTCTTCATTTAGCAAATTGGGGCATAATTTTTTATTCAAAATAACTATTTGTTTAATTTTAAAATTCACTTGTTCAGTAAAACAGTTGATGTCAATTTCTTAAATTGATATTAACCTGAGAATATTGAAAGCCCCAAATTACACTAGATGTCTTATAAACTATAGAATGGTAAATTGGAATAACGTTACTTGGAAAATAATTAGTATTTTCTTTCTTCTGTCCTTATTCACCTACACATCTGAAATATATTTGATGAAACAAGATTTCATTGGCCATCTGTATGCAGAGTAAGTGGGAAATAAAAATAAACTGCAGTGTATTATTGAATGAGATTTAGTGGTTAAACTGCAAAGTACTAGTAACATAATTCCATTTCCGGTCTTTGACTCGGTTTTCACAGAAACCTGGGAAATATATAAGAAACATATTTATCGTATTATGTAATAATTGCTAAGGTTACTTTGTGCGCAATTTAAATAAGGAATGTAAAAAGTATTTAGCTAAAGTTGGGTAAGATGCACATAATAAAGACATAGAACATAAAATAGCACGCAAATGTTACCAGAATTTTGCTTATTCAATGAATGGCATGGAATTAATATTAAACATAACAGGCATCAATCTAAGGCAAAAAGGGAAACTGTGTACACTGATGGAGTTCGAACACCTTTTTAACGTTTGCTTGTCGGTATTGACTGCGAGCTGGCAGAAACGTTAGCACACCGGGCGAAATGCTTAGCGGTATTTCGTCTGCCACTGCGTTCTGAGTTCAAATTCCGCCGAGGTCGACTTTGCCTTTCATCCTTTCGGGGTCGATAAATTAAGTACCAGTTACGCACTGGGGTCGATATAATCGACTTAATCCGTTTGTCTGTCCTTGTTTGTCCCCTCTGTGTGTAGCCCCTTGTGGGCAGTAAAGAAATAGGTATTGATTGTACTACTGAAGACTTAACATTTATTCTGAAATAAAATACTATACTTTTTCCCTACCATTTTTGTAACTTTACTGAAGCAGTGAGCTGGCAGAGTCGTTAATACGCCGCATAAAATGCTTAGTGACATTTCGTCGGTCTTTATGTTCTGAGTTCAATTTCCACCGAGATCGACTTTATCTTTCAGCGTTTCGAGTCAATGAAATAAGTACCAGGTGAGTACTGGGTCGATTTCCCTCCTCTCTCAACATTCCAGGCCTGATACCTACGGTAGAAAGGATTATTGTAACTGTACTGATAATTCTTCAGTGCTAGAAGAACATGCTAATCTACTAATGTCCAACACGTGACATATCCCAAAATTAGGTATATTAAGTTGCACGTTCAAATAGAAGAGATGTGCACTGGGAAAACCGAATCACCGTGTTCACTCACTCTTTCTTTCTCTTTCTCTCTCTGTCTCCCTCTCTCTATCTATCAATTTCACTTCACTGACGTCACTTATGACAGCCCCTCAAGTTTATTGATTTTCTCCTAGCGCCGTTTTAAATGTTAATTGAGTTTTTGTAATAGCAACCTCATATCTATGTATGTTCAACTAAATGTGATCGTGGATGCAAAATCATAGTAAAGACACAAAAAATTGGCCAGTAAGTCGGGTTCAAATATTTGTGTTCTCTCTGCAATATTACTTGGAACTCAGAAATAATTCAATTTATCACAACTGTCTCTTTAATTCAGCGTTTGATTCAAGCACTAAAAGTGTAAAGAACAAATGGCAACCAAGCTGTGACTCGTGAGCCGCATACAACGCTTACAGATACTATATGCAAATCTGAAGATATTGTTTGCCAATGTTATTTCTCCCACGATATCATTAACAACTAATAATCTGAATTTTAAAGAGTTAACCGCAAAATGGATGATGGATAAAAACCATAAAAAGATTAATCCCTTAAAATGAATAAAACTTTATACTGGTATATTATTCTTTATATTTCGAATATAGTGCGTGCGTGTGTGTGTGTGTGTGTGTGTGTGTGTGTGTGTGTGTGTGTGTGTGTGTGTGAGTGAGTGCATGTGTGTGTATATATATATATATATATATATATATATATATATGTATATATATATATATATGTATGTATGTATGTGTGTGTGTGTGTGTGTGTATGTGTGTGTGTGTGTGTGTGTGTGTGTGTGTGTGTGTGTGTAAATGAAGGCTGTGATCTGACAGACAGAATACTTAACGGTATTTCATCCGTTTCAACGTTCTGAGTTCAAATTTCACCGAGGTCGACTTTACCTTTCAAATAGCAAACTAATATAATGGGAAGATTAGGAATTGCAGTTGCAGTTGTCCTGCATATATGTCAATGTGTTCATTGAGATATATCTGGCGATATTGTGGGGCAAGATACCTGTTGACTGTGGACCGTACATCTTCGTCTGATTACATTCTTCTTGATCCTATATAGTTTTTATGGCAGACCGAGCATTTGATTACATTTGAACCTCAACACGAGTACGACTCAATAAAGAGGCCTCATTCATCGAAAAATATAAGCTGGAATTAAATATAAACCCAATAGAAAATAGAAGATTCATCCCACCTATTGAAAGAGTCAAATTTAGACCAATATCAAAAATTACAGATTTACCTCCCTTTTATTGAAAAATACCTTTGTTACTAATTATCACCCGCTAGCAAACAAAACGTCTAATTCAGAATTTCATCCAAGACTCAAAATTTTAAAGGCAATAGCGAAACCGGTTATTATGTTTGAAGGAATAAATCTCATTTCGTACAATATTCTATAATACTTTTGCTATTGTGATTCTAATATATTCCTTAATCCTGTAAAACAAATCTTCTGAGTTTTTTCTTTCCGTATATATTCAACCATGTGTAATCACCCACCAAATATTCGTTTTTCAAATATACATACATATATATGTGTGTGTATGTGTGTGTATTTATGCATGTATATATATATTAAATGTTTATATGTGTGTGTGTGTGTATTTACATGCATACACATACACACGTGACCGCGCACACACATATATGTCTATGTATATATACATGTGTGTGTGTTTTGACTGAGTGTATAAGATATATATATATATATATATATATATATATATATATATATATATTGCGGTTCTTGAGCATAAAACAAATATCATATGTAAAACTTCTTATCAAACAACTCGACTATTCCTGATATAGAACAACGATGATTGAATATTCTGTTACACCTACATATGCTTCTGAAGAATGTGAAATTGAATGAAAAACCGAAATAAAAATATAAAAACTAGAAGGTGAGTGGGGAAAGAGATGCAGACTAAGAATGGGTCTCAATTACAAAATTAACAAAAAGACACTATCTAATGTTAGTTTCTTTTGGTTTTTGCAATTTGAGTTTCAAGCAATATATGTGGTGAAAATGGTGTACTGATGAAATATTTTGGAAAGGTGGGGAAAATGACAAGTAAAAAGGGAGGGAATAGAGCAATAATTCTTCGTTTTCTTTGGAGGATAACGTAAGAGAGAGAATCCATTCAGGAATGAATTCAATTGGTTCTCTATCCAAAAGGAAATAAACTTACTGATCAAAGAATCAAAGGTTAGCGGGGAATAGTGACCGCGGGGGAAATGCTTTTGTTTTCAGTTAAATATAGTTAGTATGAAAAGGTTTTATGTATTCATTTAAGACACAAAATCACGTCACACACATACGCATACCTATATAGTATACGTATGT